>NC_056748.1:615276740-615341740 GCF_019279795.1 Protopterus annectens
CCTACACAAAGGCAGCCCATCAACTGAACTAAACAACTACAGACCAATTGCAATACTGTCTCCACTATCCAAAATTCTTGAAAGAGTAATTCATAAACAGGTTACTGACTACCTTCTTACTAACAATCTCCTAACTAATACCCAACATAGATTCAGACCATACCATAGCACAGCCACTGCACAAATGCCTTTCACTAACACTGTCAACTTCCACAGGACCAGTAACAACTATGTTTCTTCTATCTTCCTAGGCCTGTCAAAAGCCTTTGACATGGTCTCTCATACTAACCTACTAAATACCCTCACTGACCTTCATTTCTCAAACTCCATGCTTGCATGGTTCCAGGATTACCTCACAGGAAGGCAACAAGCAGTCTCTTGGCAACAAACTCTATCACCCCTACTACTAGTCACTTGTGGAGTACCTCAAGGTTCTATCTTAGGCCCACTTCTGTTCTCTATGTTTACTAACAAACTCCATCTAGCAACCACTCATACATCACTCATCCAATATGCAGATGACTCCACAGTGATCTGCTCTGCACCCTCTCTGTTGGATCTTCAGACTCTAACTCAAAAAGCCTTTCATGAAGCAGAGTCCTGGCTCACAAACGATAACATAATCTTAAACCCTAAAAAAATAAACTAATGATCTTCCTCCCTAATAAAACTGCTCCCTCCTGTAGCACCTTCTTCATCTCCTCAATTAACAATACCATCATCACCCCATCACCACGCACTAAATAAACTATTAGGAGTAGAAATCGACTACAAAATTAAATATGATATTCACATTTCCCAAACAGTGAAAAGGGTGCATAAAAATAGGTACTTTATACAGGAATAAACACTACTTTACCAAAAATACCAAAATAGCTATTGTCCAAACACATTTAATATCCAGCTTATTATATGCAGCCCCCATTTTCACTAATCTCAAGAAATCTGAACTACAAAAACTTGAATCCTGCTGTAAAAAAAATGCAAGATATGCCACAAATTCACCAACTAAATCATACCACTGCCTCGCACTCAAGCAACAACTGGCTAGACCTCCCCCATCTCCTACACTATACACAGCTGATGAGGGCCCACAAACTCTACTCAGATCCAGACAAAATACCATCCTTACAAACCCTTCTTCAACCATATGTTACCAGTAGACCACTATGTTCCTTCAACAGACAACAAATAAAAACCTACTTATCCAGAAACCAAGCAGGGGATTCCCTATTTACTAACTACATAGGTAAAATCTGGAATTAACTGCCAGTAAACATTACCTCCATAACATCCTTACTTCTATTCAAAACTAGTCTAAAACAATACTTCCCTAGCAAGTCACTCTGTCCATGCTCCACCTTCAGTTGACAGATAACAACTCACTCTCAACTGTCTCCTCTACAAATCTTCTGGCTAATTAAACACACAGGAACTATGCATTTTAACATCATAATATAACCTATCTTCTAATCACCTACTTTTATTCATTGTTGCGTAAATGCTACTGACACACACTTTGGGATCTTACTTATACTGTAATCTTTTTGCTCTCTGACTATCTATATCTTCTCATGCCTGCATAAAATTCCTCTAATGTACTACTGGATTGTATAATCCTTGTGACCATAGCACATTGTATACCAATCTACTACAAATTACTGTTTTCTCATCCTTTACTGATGTATATAACTTACATTTAAGTTATGTAATGCAACTACTGACAAGTGGAATTTAATATGTCTTACCTCCATATTTGGATGTTATTCATATTTGTATGTATATGTACTAATTGGAGATTTTCTCCCTGGGCTTCCAATGAAAAAGGACATGTGTCCAGTCGGACATTCCCGGTAAACAAATGTAAAATAAATAAATAATAAATAATTTATATACACACACAAATATATATATATATATATATATATATATATATATATATATATATACACATATATATATATATATATATATATATATATATACACACATATATATATATATCTATATCATATTTCCTAATTGGTTTTATGCATTTGATATTGTTTTTCCCACACATTTCTATTACTGTATGGTGTTTTTAAGTTCACAGTCCAGAATTCTGCGCTAAGTTATAACTTATTGTTCTCAGCAATTATTCTTTTTGTTAACTTTTTAAGCCCATGATCCCTGCAAATTTACAGTTACAGGTAGGATTCACACAAGCAGTGCTTTGTGTTGCACGTGCTTCTTTCATTTCTAAGTTTCAATAACTTATATTGCAGGCGGATTGGATAATTTGCTCTTTGCTAATTATCTGGGAATGCTCTTAGCATTTCATTGTAGGAGTTTTGTTTTTATGACATAACTGTCAGAATTTCCGCCATGATTTACTATTTAAATAGTGTTCAGTGTGTTGCCTTTCAATGTCCCTGTTTATACTTACATTTGTTTACCCATTAGGCTCCACCCCTACTCAAGTATACTTTGGCGTATACACAAGGACATATTTTGTGGATGCACTGATGCAGATTGATTTTTTTAAATGATTCTACTGCTTGCATTCACACTGAAATGTAGAACAAATATTTTGTTCATAGCTGCTTTATATTAGCATAGATTAAGTTATGAAATGAATATACTAGACTGAAAATCTATGTGATTTACCTATTCACTTTCTTTCATTAACAGGGTGTTAAGGAAGTTTATCAACCATTTCAATGTGTAGAGCTAATTATGTGTAAAAGTTTGTAGTTTTCTGATTGCAACTTGAAATTTTATTCAAAGTTTTCACAGCTGGTGGAAGGGGGATATCTGTGCAGAAGATCACTGCATGTTTGAATGTTTTTTTGTGCCTTTAATTGTTCGAGTGTGAATTTATTTCCAAATGTCATTAGGATCTGATTACAAAAGTAATTCTTAATGCATCTAATAGGTTCATAGGTTCACAAGCCTGTAGCCATCCTTTTTTTTACGCGCCACCCCTTTAGTATGGGGAAAGTGACACTGAGTGATTAGATTTTCTACTAAACTCACCATAGAAATTTTAGCAGCTTCTGAGAGATAATCCCTCAGTCCTATCATACAAAGTATCCGGCAAAGCAGGAGTTTTGACAGTGTCTGTGGCAACAGGGCACCAGGTGGCCAAACTTGAGATCTAGATTTGAATTTCCTCAATCCTACCTGCATACTGTTTGACACTGAAATGTATTAAATGTCCTTTCTTTTTTGTAACCACCAAAGGTGGCATTCCTAATATTAGCAGAGCTAAAGAAATCTATAATTAAGCAAATAAATTACTATGTAAGAGTGTCCAGTCATTCCATTAATATTGTTGTATTTTCTAAAATGCATTTTAAGTGGATGATACAATAATAGTGCATATAAGTTGAACCAATATCTTTACTGCATTTTTTATGCTATCTTAATGCAAATCATGACAAACAGAAAATGTATCCATCCTCCCTTGTGTAGGTTGGAAGAAAACAAGGATTTGATAATGTGACTACAGTGTAAATGGTACAAGATGGTTGTAAAGTTGGAAATTTCTGTTTCAGTTTCTTCACCTCTAGTCACACATCCTTTCAACCTAAACAAAGTATAAGGTCCACAAATTTTAAGCACTAGAAAAGGTATGCTATAATCTCACTGCACCTAAGTTAATTCCTAATTAAATAAAGTAAGCAAACAAATGCTTTCAGAAGAATGAAGTACAGTTCAAAAATGCAATCAACTCTATAAGGGCTTAAAATTGCTACATTTCCTACAGCATATTTTCTTTCTTTTCTTTCGCCTCTGAAATATGATATATACAAGACTCTAGCCACCAGGAATTTCATCCAGATTTATGAGACACATCTGACTCTTAAAGCAACCCAATGAACAGCCACTGCCATCCATGGAGTTTTCCAGACAATGTCTGGAATGGAAGTAAATTATCATACTGCATATATACCTAGTACAAATTAGACAATTACCCGACTGCATGTCTTTGAGAGGTGGGGTAAAACTGGAGTGCCTGGAGAATATCTACATGAATATAGGAAAAATATACAGGCTGAGCACAGAGAGCACCCCACTTGAGAAATGAAGTAGAGAGAGTACAGTTGTATAAGCTGAACGTACCATAAGAGTAGATGTTTGAATTATCACTGCTGCAGTATCCTTAGACATATGGTTATATCCTGCCAAGGATATAACATCAGCCCAGCTTACAAACCTTCACAGCACCTTCTAGGTGCCCAAACTGTCAAGCTGTTTGAGCTGAGCTGATTAAAAGACACGTTTTGGTGTGAAGCCCTTTAGAGCTTTCCTGCCAGCAGAGAACTGCTCAGCCCTGAAAGGACAAGGCTAGGAATAACAAAAAAATAAATGTCCACACCCTGGAATAAAAAAAACATACCAAAAAATAAGGGGGGTGGAAGGAAGGATCATGCTTCACTTCAGGAAAGGACACATTTATCTTTCTTTTACTAGAAACTAGTCTACAAGAAATATTAATAGCCTGAATCAAACCTTGAGACAGTCCTGGTAAATTACTTCTATCCAAAGAAATTTGAGGAGTAGAAGATACATTCTTGGTTTTATGTTTCTTTTTGACAGGAAAAATCAGACCAACCATGCTACTAATGGCCGCTGCTGCTTCCCAAGGGATGGGCACAGCATTCTGATACAACAACGCAACCTTCCCTGTTCTCTCGCCCAGAACCATCAAGAGTGGTTCTCTCTTTCCCACTGAGGAGGATCCCAATAGTCACAGAGGAAGTGGCTAATCCCTGGCCCATAGTTGCTGTGGGTGCTACACCAGAGGGATCCTGGGTAAAATATGAGCAGCCTCAGGTACAACAAAGGGGCAAAGCATAGTCACCCACCTGTGGCTGAGGCAAATTGCTAGCCTGCTGTAGTGGCAAAGGCTGTTTACTTAACTGTTTGTGGCTGGAAGAACAACTTACCATGGGAGTGACAATCTGTTCCATGGTCAAGCCAAAAATGGTACCTCTATTCTGGGGAACGCAGGGAACAATGCTAGTAAAACTACCAGTTCACAAAAGTTACTTTTTTGACAGAGAAAACAGCAAAAACACTTTCAAACACTATGGCAGCTCAACAACCTTAAAATAAACACAACTTCACCGCAGAAAACAGTTTATAAGTTAGATCACACAACTTTTAACTACTATAGGTTTTAGAGTTTTAAATTTAATATTTCTGTTACAATTATTATTTTTTAGATATTAATATTTTCATACAGAGTGGAGAAATGGGTACAAAGATTTTTAGGAAAAATAAGCAAACGTGTCAATATCTACATGCATGTAGTACACATCTGAGTCGTATTTATAATGGTATAGTACATACTCAATTTTTAAGAGCCACTAGGCTCAGTACTAATGATGATGATTGTCTATTGCAACTTAATGAAATGCACTCTGAGTTTTGTAATAGGGGTTACAATGTGGATACGTTAGACCAAAATAAGAATATGGTTGTATATAAAAAAATATAGTTTAGCTAAACCTTATTTCCCTGGAGAACAGGTAAATAGTAGATGGGGCCTGACAACATGTTGCTTCTAGATCACAAATTAGATATCAAATTAAATATAATACACACACCAATAAGATAAATGTTATTATTATAGAAAATTGGTGTATTTTATGCGCCTCTGATAATATTAAAGAAATTGTAGGTCAATGTCCCAAGTTTGTATATAAGAAAGAAAGAAACTGAAGATGGCAATTTTCCATTAAAGATCTTAGCTTTTCATCTCATAATAATATAACAAAGGGTACTGTTCCATACTATGACTGCCAGTTTTGTAAAATTAACAAAAATAATGAATTTCAACATCCCATAACTGAAAAATTGTTTTTGGTGTTTTGTTATTTGCAAAACTAAGAGTGTAATTTATTTATCAAACTGTGAAAGACGCATCTGTTTTTATGTAGGTAAGACAAATTGGATGATAAAAGAAAGGCTATCACAGCATCTTTCAGGTATACTTATGAAGATTGAGAGTAATGCTCTAGTCAAGCATATTTATGAAAATTGAGAGTAATGCTCTAGTCAAGCATATCATGGAAGCAGATAAGACTCATATGTTTTCCTTTAGAGTCATTAGTGTTATTATTAAAAATGATAGAGCAAGTGATGTAGTTTAAATACTGATTGTATTGCATATAAGTGGATTAATTATTTTTTAGCTGATATGTACCCATGGTTGAATGATATTGTAACTATTAAACCCGTTTTACAGAAAATATATTTATTTGTTTAATAATTATATCAAGTAATTAGTTAATTGTTTTATTTGATTAATTTTTTGCACTTTGATTAATGTCTTAATTGATTTAACTGTGATATTTAAGAAGCAACTGAGCTTACTGCAGTTGTTGAAAGCATTGATAAAGAGCTTGCCTTGAAAGCTTTGTTGAATAAATACTGAAATATTTTAATACAATCTTGATTTATTTATTTATTTTTTGAGTTTCATTGTCTTTGCTTTTCTGGATTTTGGAACCTGTTGCTATTGGGTACCAGTTGGTTCGTTATTACCTTTAAACTGACAGAAACAACAAGTGTTCTTTTTAGAAGTACTTTACAGTATCGAGACAATCCATTACTATACAACACTCCTAGCTTTAAAATAACTTTCCTGAAAAGAAAAGTAAGAAAACATCAGTAGGAAATAAGAAAATAGAAGTTATTTTCCAAAATGAACTTAACTGCTCAGCTAAGGAAAGCACAAGATGACCGTTGATCCGCAAAAGCCTCAGAGGAGTGTACTCTTCAGTAGCAGTAAAGCTCTGAAGGGCTATGTGCCCAGACTTGTCTTTTAATCAGCTCAGCTTGAGCTACCTGACAGTCTGGGTACATGAAAGGTGCCCTGAAGCTTTGGTAGCTGGCAGGCTGTTAAATCCTTGTCAGGATATAGCCTATATAGCTAAGGCTACTGTAGCAGTGATCAATATGAAAAATATATTCTTGTAAGGTAACAACTTTACCCAGTGTACCGTTGTACCACCCCCTTCCAGAAATTAGCTAATCGTTTAATCAATGCATGTCCTCAAAACATCATATGTATTACAATGCATTCTCTGCATTTGTAAAACATTTTCTTTGTTGGGATTTCAGTCTGTTACAAATGAGACTATTCTGAAATTGAATGACCCCACCATCATACACATAGATTTACTGGAACTACTTCTCTGTCAAAAAAAATAATAAACAAACATACAAACACATATTTCTTTACTTAATATGCTCTGAGGTTGTTGAGCAGTTTTTGTTCCCATATATTTGAATTAGCCTGGTTTGTGTCTCTATAAATAACCCAAGACTATTAACAGAAGCAAAGGATCAAAATGTTAAAAAGGTACCACCTCAGTCAATAAAATAATATGACTTAGAATAAATAAATGAGGTATAATGTACTAGAAGTGAAGATACATAAACACAGTTATAAATATTCCACAGATTCCACAATCCCAGGCACCCATTTAATTACTATGGAATAAGTGCTCTCAAAAACTAAGGATACTTCATCCAAGGGCCCTGATAACATAGCAAATTGCCTGATTATCAGTGCCAAATATGACCTTTTTGAACCCCTGCTTAACCTCTTTAATCTAAGCCTCTCCTCTGCTTACAGTTCTGAAGCCTAGAAAGCAGCCATTTTAATGCCATTTCACAAAGGAGGCCCAAACATGGACCGTGGTAACTAGTCTCATATGTAAATTCATGGAGTATAGCATCTTAGACTTTATTAATCAGCACATTGAAAATCGCTTAACTCTGGAACCTCATAAATTTGACTTTGTCAAGGAAAGTCCTACTTCTTTATCCTCATTATTGTTTTTTTTTTTTGAAAAAGTAACTGAAGCAGGGCATAGTAGTTATGCAGTGCATACAGTATATCTAGGCCTGGCCAAGGCCTTTGCCTCTATTCTCCCAAGCAGTCATTATTGATAAACATATAAATCTTAATATAAATCTTTATATTGTGCTGTGGATAGCTGTTAGTCTGACAAAAACCATGTGGTTAGAGTTGCTGTAGTAACTCCTGAAAGCAAAAAATTACCAGTGGTGTTCCACAAGGCTCATCTTTGGGCACTCTTCTATCTGGCATATATTTCTCAGACTTTCAGGCCAGCACTCATGGCCTATAGTTATTTAAGTTTTCAGACGACTGTAAATTGGATGTGTTAATCGATCACCAACTGACTAATGGTCTCAAATTAAATATAAAAAAATGTGTCATAGTTCATTTTGCTAAACAAAACAGCTTCTCTTTTCATAAAGGAAATGCACCCGCATCAAACACTGTTATAAGGAATCTAATCACTGTTGTTGATAATTCCTGAACATTTGAACAGCATGTCTCCACAGTAGTTCAGGAAGCCTTTTATCTGTCTAACTTAATTTCCAAAGGCATCTTCACTAGGTCCAAATAAGTCTTGATTCCCCTTTACTTATATCTTATTAGACCCATTATTGAATATAATGCACCTTTTGGCATATATTTGTCTAAACATATTATACAACTTGTTAGACCTCACAGATTAATAACTAAAAGGATGAGTGGCCTCAAGAATCTTAGCTATCAGGATAGATTGGCAGTCTTTTTTTTTTGTACTCAGCCTCTTACAGACTCCCCTATGGAGATTTGTATCTAGCCTTTTGAACTATGAAAAGATCCAATCCTATCTGACCTCCTATTTGTTTGCATAACTAATGGTACCTCAAATACTCAGTAAAAGGAAATAAACCTTTATCAGCAGGTAAAACATTTTGTTAGCATGATAGATTCAATTCCCAAAGTAACCCTCACCTTTAGAACAAACTTCCACTACATGTCAAACAGAGCTGTATCTTTGCCACCTTCAAGGTAAATATAGATAATTGGAAGGGCGGCCTCAAATTCTTCCCCAGACTACCTTGTCTTATCTTCTTTATACATACCTATGAGACTAACATATTAAAGATAAAACACAGTCAAAGTGACCATACTGGAAAAATATTATTATAAATGAGAGATACTACAGTTCCCTAAAGAGTCTCATCTCTGTTTTGTATTTTACTTCCTTCATGATACTTAATTAAATATTACAAGACTAGGCATAACCAAAGACATCAGCTGCAGTCTCCTACTTTAACATCCACTAACAGCCTCTAGTTATTGGGTGATCATGGGCATGTCTCCAGTGAGTCTAAGTAGATGATCATTTATTCCATTATTAGCCATAAATGTACACATCAGTAAGGCATAAATGTTAAAATAAATATTTATAACTTTGTAGGTCAGTGGAATGTCATAAAACTGCTTTTGGTATGGTTGATATGCAATGGGGATGGTGCTATTTTTGAGTGGTGCAGTGGAATGACATTTTCAATGAGAAGCGCTGCTTAAAGAGCTGGGCAAATTGCCTTGTGAATGTTTTTATTCTGTAGTTAATAACTTGGCAATGTTTATGATGAAAATGATGCTGGAATATTAAACAAGGAAATAAAACCACAGGCCATTATAGTAGAATAGAGCAAGAGGAGGGGCAGCCTGTTGTTGCACAGCTGAATTGTACATACATTTTTATGTATTTCTCACCTTTAACTAAATATTGACACTTATGAGTTGCTTTAAAATATCTAAGGTTTGGCCATAACATGGTTCATAATTTGAGGTTTATCTACAAATTCACTGTAGCTTATTTGAAGTTAAATGCTCCTTAAATTTATTGTTTGGACACTGATGGGTTTGAATTGCACTGCAAAATTTGTGTTACAATGTACTTTAATATACAGATAATTTAAGTGACAAATAGTATTATTAGTTATTTTATTTACATCAGAAGCTACAGGCAGAACAAAGCAGAATCGTTATCCCTTTTCCAAAGACTGGCACATTTTATAAGCTGTAGCTTGCAACTATTACATGTTTTTTTGTTTTATTTGTGTATTTGCAATTTATTATTCTTTTTTCCAGGTTTTGTTCAGAAAGCTGCAAAATTAAATTTGCTTATTATTTTGTTATGAAAAAGGACCAAGCTCCATATATAGAAGGGGGAAACAGTTAAGCTCATCACAGATATTTTTTTACATACCATTAGCATATAGTGGTGTCCATCTGACCAAAGCATGTCAGTTGTTAAATTCTGATGTATAAATTATTACTGTTGAAATCCCAGCGAAATATTATTTTATTCTTTCAAAGTTAGAGTAGTATATGGCTCTTGTACAAAAACATGACATAAGTTACAGGGGATATAGTTTACAGAGGACAATACCATTCCAATACTTTTCTAGTCTGGCACATTTTTGCAAGCTACAGCTTGCAACTGTAACATATTTTTTGTTTTATTTGTGAATTTCAATTGTTTTCAAGTTTTGATTAGAAAGCTGCAGAATTAAATCTGCTTTTCCTTTTGTTATAAAAAAGGACAATGCCCCATATTAAGAATGGAGAAACATAGTTAACCTCAACATAGATATGTTACATACCATTAACATATAATATTGTCCAGCTAACCAAAGCATGTCAGTTGTTAAATTCTGTTCTATAAATTATTACTGTTGAAATCCCAGTATTCCTTTATTTTATTCTTTCTAAGGTAGATTAGTATGCGGTTCTGATACAAAAACATGACATTGATTACAAGGATGTAGCTTGCAGAGGACAATAATATTCTAGAAAGATGCATGACAGTAACAAACTGCTGACTCTCAAGTTGGAAAGGTAGACAACCTTGTTGAAACACACAGTAGCATTAGTAGGCCACACACAGACACACACACGCACACACGCGCACGCACGCACGCACACACACACACACACACACGCACACACACACACGCACACACACACGCACACACGCACACACACACTGACAAATGATAAGCTAAATGGTAGTTTGCATTCAGCTAAAAACAGTATTATTTATTCCAATAAAATACTGATGACAGTCCAGTAACAGCCTTAATTAATCTGTTTAACGATCAGACATAGAATGCTTATATAATGTGCTATTTAGGAGGAGAAGCTTCTAACTCTTTTGGTAACAGGTGTTTTCAACCAACACAAAACAGAACAAAATGCCATCCTTTCTTCTGCCTAAACACGCATGTTAATATTGTAATAATTCACATAATACATTTCAAAATGTGTGCTTTTCTCCAACTTTACCAAATAAAGGACAAAGTCAAATCATTTACTTAATTTGAAGAAAATCTAACTGTATGCATTTTTATCTGAATAACTTTAACATTGGAATTATTTATATTAATTAGTGGTGGGTAGGGGATATACATAAAGTGCCTGTGATTTCTGTTTTCATGTCAGTGCAGACTAGTTCAGGTAAGCAGAACAGAGACTCAGTTGAACGACTTAGCCACACCATTTGTTCATGGTTCAGTTCAATTTAGTTTCAAACCACAACTACTATCCTGCAAATCAAATGGCTGTTATACTTTATTTGTTATTACTGCCAGTATTTTGACTAAAAAAGTGATATATGTGCTCAGCTTAGTTAATAATATTACACAGTAGTCACTACTTGCTAGTCAAAACACAGCTGCACAATGCATGTTTCTATTATTAAGAAAATTGCACATTGGCTGTGGTTAAAGTTTCTTCATCACAGTTTCATGGCCAATGGTTCAGTCCTAATCTGTAATCATGGTCTTTATGAACTTTGCATGTTTTCCTTCTGTCTGTGCAGATCTTTTCTAGCTACACTGGTTTTCCTTTAGCTCTCAAAAACACGCTATTTCACTAGTTAGTCTAAAAGTGTCCGTATGTAGTGCTTTTACCCTTGCCCCACTAGCTTAGGTCATGGCTGAAAAGGATTTATGATGACACATTAATTTACTTGTTTAACAAATGACTAAATAAAAAAATGATATTATACACACACACACACACACACACACACACACACACACACACGCACACACACACACACACACACACACACACACACACGCACACACACACACATATCAGGACTTACTGAAGCATGCTTTTTAAATGGGAAATAGAACTTTACCTCTGATCCCTCTGAAGACCTGATAACAGCATCCTGGTGACTGCTTCTTTGTTGCATCGCCCTCTGATTTCTCTTCATCTTGGTATATGGGAAAGTTGGCTAGCTTCCCTGCATTCTCATAAGGATTTGGTATAATTGCTCTCGGGTTGTAAATTGCTCGGACTTTAAAAGGGGAAGTTGGAGGAGAGTGACTATAAGCAGGGTTATCCCAGGCTTTCTTCCCAAAACTTTCTAGCTCCAGTTCTTCTTGGGCAGTGAAATGACTTTCTGCCCTATTATTCAGCTTTGAAGAGCTCATTATTTTTTTTAAGTCCACTTGAAAAATATCTGGTCCACTTATTACCCAGATGTGCCTAATGCTGTCGATATATATTGAACCCAGGCAGAAGGCAGTCAAAGTAGTTTCTGAGAACAATAAGAGCTAATGGCTAGTCTGACTATAACAATTCAGGGAAGGTTTTCTAAGCAAAAAAAAGGCACTTCTTTTATAAAGGAATCTGACTTTGTGACATCAGCCAAAGAGGTGGTGCTGTCATTTTAATGACGGCCATAAATTTATCTGATTCTTTTCTGTTGTGGCAGTGCTTACAATACAGGTTCAATGAAAGACAAACATCATCATTTGAAGATGAATGCTTTTATCTTACTCTGCCTTGTATTCCTTAGTTTCTTTCCTTTTTATTCATTCAGCTCATATTTCAATGGAGACACAGCTTTTCATATGTGTAAATGTGTTTACCAGTTCCAAGCAGAATTAATGGAAACTGTTAGTTATTTTGTAAAGAAATATGCGTACATTTTATCATTGTTGCATTAAAAAAACACCTTGGCTCTGTGTCATAAATGTTATTTCAGCTACCCAGTTTTCTTTTCTTACTTCAGCACGCATGCATTTCTGCTCATCCACTGACAAATATAAAAGGTACTGGGCCCAGAACGATTATTGCTATTAATAAAATACCAATATTTTGTCTCATTTTGAGGGGTTTCATTTGATAGGTGCTCAAATATGTAGTATACTTGAGTGGTTAGTTGAGGTCATGCCTGGGTGACGATACATAGTCTGAGAAAGGCTGGAAACTGCTAATGCTATAATGTGTTGATTCTGCAACTGCCAAGATTACATTTGTATTTTTGGTGCCCATCTGTGTCATGCCATATTTAAATATCCCCCGAACACTTTTGAACCACATATGCATACTAGTGGCCATACAGAATGTACCACTTTGTGCTGAACATCCAGTGTGAGCTTTCAGGTTATAGTCTGCATTTGAGAATTTATTTATTTTGTTGACATTTGTTAATCAGAATTTTAAAGCCAAATAGAAACTGTTTCACTTTCAGTCCACAAGATGAAGTAGAGGTCTTTCGATGTTGAAAGAGAAAAATGTTTTGTTTTGTTTTGAAACACTTGTGTGTATTAGGGATATATGCTCAGGCTGGGTACACTGCTGGAAACTTTAAAAGGACAAGCTTGAACTTGAAGAACTAATGTAGAATGAGAAAGGGAAGGTGGTAGGCAAACATAAATTCCTGATGGACAGAAGACACATAGGTAGTAAAAGGCACTAGAGCAGAAAACAAACAGCAGACGTAAAAAGGAAAACAAAAAAAAAAAAAAACAAAACAAAAGCAATTTATTTCTGCAGCATCTTTGGGGTATACTTTGTAAATCTGCAGAACTGTAAAACGGAAATATCTCTGCAGTGAAAGCAATAAAGTCACATACAGAGGAAGTGGAGTCTAAGACATATATAATTTTGGTTGAGAGGGTACAAGGAAGACACACGGAAGGCAAATGAGGAGTAATGAACTAACCTTTAATTGAAGACTGGAAGCTGTAATATATTGCCGCTGACTTTTCTTTAGATGTAAATGATACAAAAACAAATATTCATTCTATATATCTGACTGAAAGTGTATCTTTTGACATGCAAGTATAATTAATGAAACTGTCCTGCATGCATGTTCCTGAACATAGCAATGCACAGACACATGCACTCATACAAACACACAGACACACAGACACACACACACACACACACACACACACACACAGACAGACACACACACACACACACACACAAAACCATACCTGCATACATACATACATACAGAGCACTTAACATATTTATTTTCATTTATTTAGTTTTTTTGTTTAGATATAGAATTAGTGACCAAAAGGACAAAGTTCTAGCAGAACTAATGAATACCTGTGTGTTTAATAATGAAACAAGGCAATGAGTGTAGATCAGACATAGGTATTGTTATATACAGAGGCACCGAGACAGCAGGAACTGCTTGTTCACAGTTGTTCAGTGAGTTGTAAAGCAGACAACTACATACAAACAAGCATTGAGCATGGCATAAATATTTGTGTTCCATCAGTATGTAACAAAAGTATTATGTCTGATAAATTAGCATTACAACTTACAAAACATGTGCCTTATTAAGTGCAGAAAGATTGTAATGTTTAAAAATGTGTAGACTGAAAAAAAAAAAATATGCAGGCCAGTATGTGTGGACGAACGGAAATATAGCCTTGCAGCATCAACTCATTCAGCTGTAAAGGAGCTTCTTAATTTTAAGCAATTAATAATAATTTTGGAACACAAATTCAAAATTCAAAATATCCCAGGGATTTTTTGCCTGTTGGTACTACGGACTTTCATTATGAAACCCCATTAATAAGAGTGAATCCAATGCCTATGCAAAAAAAAAAAAGAAATTACCCAGTAAGAAAGATGTCTGTAACATCTGTAGTGTAGTTCATGGCATGAAGTTGTCACATAATGTAATAAACATCTGATTCCAAAATATAGAGAAATGCAACTTTACTATGCTATGTGATTAATGTTTGATGCTAATTAATTAAAGTTTCAATTGTAAGTTCTCATCTCCTATTGATAAGCCTTCTTAAGAGCTGAAGGTAAATATGTGCATGTAAAAGTCAACAATGGCAATATTTGATGGGGTGGGGATTTAGAAAGCACCCCAATGCTGGCAGTAAGAGCTACAGCCAAAAGGAGTTGTTTACATGATCCTCAAAATTGTACTTCAGAGACAGATCACTATTAAAGAGAAAAGACCTCATAATCAACTGATTTGCATGTCTCTCAGTTGTCCTTAATCACCCTGAGTGCAAACTAGTAGATGTTATGTTGTCCTATCTCGCCTTCATTCTTACAATGATGGGTTTGGGGCTGATTCTTGGCTCCAACATGACCGAATACACAGCTGAAAGACTCAAACTTGGCTCATGGCAAGTAGGTATCCTATAATGCAGTGATGTAATTCCCCAGATCTCGTTTGCCGCTTTATGAGGTTGGATGCACTCATCTTGGCCATGCTAAGTTGTGAAAAATGTTCTATTTTATAGTAGATGTGTTTTTCTTGCATTATAAGGTTGAACGTCGAGCTGGCACCTTGGCATTTGTGAAAATCTACTGCCAATCATTAGCGGACTGGAGTTCTGCTGTGGCGACCCCTAACCGGGAAAAGCCGAAAGACAAACAAACATAGTTACATAGTTAGCTTTAGTGTTTAGTAATATTTAAATTGTTAAAGCTTTATTCCCTTTTATACTGCTTTTGGCCATTGTTTCATAGGCAAGGGGCTCCAATATCCTAGACCTGGTCATTACCAACATGGGAGATAGATGCTCCACACATAAGTGGTCACCCCCTCATTGGTCAGGTCTGACCATAAGCAAATCATCCTTGACATCCACATCTCCCCCAACCCCCCCAGTAAGGAAACCTCCGTAATAAACTTCTCCAAAGCCAACTTTCATGCTACTGAAGTCAGAAGTGACAAACTTTATGACACCCATGCAGATGGGATCTGAAAGCTCGACTGCTGAATCCTACACTAAGGCACTGTATGAGCACATCCACTCGTGCATGAATCGTGTCATCCCAAATAGAACCAAGATGCTCTCCTTCAAAAAAAGGAAGCCAGTCTGGTGGTCCCCTGCTATAAACAAACTATACAACAGAAGGAAGAAATTGTTTAAGAAAAGAGGAAAAAAACTCCCTCACCAGCCTCAGTAAGAAGCTGAGATCCCTCATAAGGAGGACCACCCTTTCCCAATCTGAGCACTGTCTCTTCGGTGGAGTCCTTCCCAGCAACAGTCCCTTTTAAATCAGTTTCCCTGCATCACTGCAAAGACTGGAAAATACATTTTTCAACCCAGGAGGACCACCCTTTCCCTCTCTGAACGCTGTCTCTTCGGTGGAGTCCTTCCCAGCAATAGTCCCTTTTAAATCAGTGTCCCTGCATCATTACAAAGACTGGAAAATACATTTGTCAACCCAGGAGGATCACCCTTTCCCTCTCTGAGTGCTGTCTCTTTGGTGGAGTCCTTCCCAGCAACAGTCCCTTATAAATCAGTGTTCCTGCATCACTACAAAGACTGGAAAATACATTTGTCAACCCAGGAGGACCACCCTTTCCCTCTCTGAGCACTGTCTCTTCGGTGGAGTCCTTCCCAGCAACAGTCCCTATTAAATCAGTGTTCCTGCATCACAGGACCACCCTTTCCCTCTCTGAGCACTGTTTCTTCGGTGGAGTCCTTCCCAGCAACAGTCTCTATTAAATCAGTTTATGTGGAAATTAATTTGGGTTTACCCTGGCTTTTTACCTTTTAACTCTTCAAAGTCATTCCTGGGCAGCCTCAACTCATCACAAAACACCCGCTATCCCTCTCTTAGCTCTCTCTCAGTCACTTAGTTTAACATCTAGCCAATGGTAAGCATTTAACCTGTAGTCTATTATCTGCTGCCAACCTATCTTACAAACCTCTCTGCTCTGTTCTGCTAGCTGTAGCTGCTCTGTTATTCCCTCTCCCACTACCTTACCCCTATGCTTATCTGTATACTGTGTCTCCCACTCAATCTACCTTCAGTGTAGTCTAACCTACGCTTTACTATCACTACCTTCAACCCCTGTAGCCCTTCTTCCCCCTCTACTACTATTTAACCTCATATACCTCTCTGGCTTATCCCTCTGCACTGCAACCAGCCATTACTTTCCTCCAGAATTTAGTGCATAAAAGTAACTAAGAGGAACCATTCTCCCAGCTATCTCCCCAGCCTAAATTACCTCTCTCACTGATTGTTTTTTTTTTTTTGCTGCTCCTCTATATACATACTCTGATCCTCACAGACGGCACTGAAGACAAATGTATGTTTTTGATTGTGCTTAACACCACTGGAATATAGTGCCTGTACAAAGTGTATCCTGTCGTTGGCTTCCATGTTGCAACAGTTTTTCTGTGCCCTACTCACAATAGCATAGTATCTGTGCTGATTTTTGTGGGTATTTGTATTGGCCTTTTTGCTGCAAGTAATTGCTTTGATTTCTCTGTTCGCAACTGCTATATTGTGCTTGACTCGCATCCGCATAGTATCTATAGGTACTATAATTGGCCTTTTCTCTGCAAGGAATTGTTTTTTATTTGCCCTAGTAAACCATACAACTTGCAGCATTAGCATCAGTACCTACCTCACCAGCTGCATTAGAACATTTATCATGCACTGTATGTTATATTTTTGTGGTCTAACTGTGACATTGACATTTAATCTGTACTGTATTTCATAACTTGTGGTCTAGCTATGCCAACAACATTCTATCTGTACTGTGTTTCTTAACGTGTCTCTCTAGATTACCCCACTGTATTTGTCTAGTGATTATCTCTATTGCTTTATGTGCTAGTGTCTCTGTTAAGCATTAGTGCCCACCCTCCATATTAACAAATGATGTTGTTTGAATGTATTTCCATGCCATAGAGTAGTAGCTGGCACTGTGTAAATGTATTATTTACCTGTATAATATATATTGTTGGTATAGGCATGTGCTTTTCACTATATGTAACTGTTAGCTGAATTGTTTTAATGATAGGTAGTAGCTAGTTGCTAGTTCTTTAACTTGCACTATAGTTATCTCTTCTGACTCCATTCCTCTCTCTATTTCTGAGCTTCCATTTCCTCTCCTACATCTATTTCCTACTGTTTGAGCCCCTCTCTGCTCTGCTCCCCCCCACTCTTCACTTTTCTTAACTGTCTCTCTTACCTCCGTCTCTCTCTCTTCCATTAGGCCCTCTCGGTATAGGTTCCTCCTCTATCCTATCTTTTGCCTTCTCTGATTTCCAACCCTGTAACTTCTTCTCAGGCTATCCCCTCTACATTTCTGTCCTAATTCTCCCTTCATTCTCTCCAATACTCTATCCTAACTAATATTACTCTCGCTTATCTCACCCTCATCCTTATATCTATCTTTATTTTTATGGTCCCTGCATCACTACAAAGACTGGAAAATACATTTGTCAACCCAGGAGGACCACTCTTTCCCTCTGTGAGTGCTGTCGCTTCGGTGGAGTCCTTCCCAGCAACAGTCCCTATTAAATCAGTGTATGTGGAAATTCATTTGATTTTACCCTGGCTTTTTACCTTTTAACTCTTCAAAGTCATTCCTGGGCAGCCTCAACTCATCCCAAAACACCCGCTATCCCCCCCTTAGCTCTCTCTCAGTCACTTAGTTTAACATCTAGCCAATGGTAAGCATTTAACCTTTAGTCTATTATCTGCTGCCGACCTATCTTACAAACCTCTCTGCACTGTTCTGCTAGCTGTAGCTGCTCTGTTATTCCCTCTCCCACTACCTTACTCCTATGCTTATCTGTATACTGTGTCTCCCACTCAATCTACCTTCAGTGTAGTCTAACCTACGCTTTACTATCACTACCTTTAACCCTTGTAGCCCTTCTTCCCCCTCTACTACTATTTAACCTCATATACCTCTCTGGCTTATCCCTCTGCACTGCAACCAGCCATTACTTTCCTCCAGAATTTAGTGCATAAAAGTAACTAAGAGGAACCATTCTCACAGCTATCTCCCCAGCCTAAATTACCTCTCTCACTGATTGTTTTTTTTTTTTTTGCTGCTCCTCTATATACATACTCTAATCCTCACAGATGGCGCAGCCCTGCTCAATTCGCCCTCGCTAATGCTCGGGCTCACTTTGCTCCCCTACCCTAACCCCATTCCCACCCATTCCTACATCAATTACATTTATAGCTATACACCACACCCAAACACACCCATTCCCAATTATCCAATCTAATCCTTTCAATCATTCCCACTCTTACACCCTTCACCACATCCAATTCCATACTCAACCCCTACAACTATTAATAGCGCAATTAAACACAACCAACTCATTACACAACCATACAATGTGTCTTACACACATCACAACCAGCATCTACATCCACTATGTTACATATTATGTCTCCTCTCTCTACCTCTCCTGTCCATTCTCTCCTCCTACCACTCTGAACTTTATTACACTCCCCCACCACCATGGCAGATATAATCCACTACCATTCCCATTAAGTTCAGTCACTACCTCATATCACCTTGGAGGCTTACCACCAACCAACCTTTTCCCTACCCATATAAGACTCACACTTACAAAACCAGCCCTCAACCCCCCCCCCCCAAAAAATCAGCTAAGATATTACAGAAACTAAGCAAACTCTACCTATTGCTACTCCAAACACTCACATGTTGTGGTGATATTCACCCTAATCTTGGACCTAGTACACCCAACCACCAAAACATATCATGCCCAAACCCTCTATGTCTTAGACCTAGCACACCTCTCCTCCTCTTAAACATTAATGCAAGAAGCATACTTAACAAAACTCAAGGCCTTCATGCCCTACTAGCTCTTTACAAACCAGATATTGTACTAACAGAAACTTGGCTGAAACCACAGCACCACAACAATGAAATTACTGCCTCGGGCTACAGCATTATATGTAGAGATCGATCTGAAAGAAATGGAGGGGGTGTAGCAATTCTATACCAAGACTACTTCACTATAGAGCAATTTGAATGTAATTCCAAAGAAGTCACAAATGTTGAAATAAATTCTAGCTAAACTTAAACTTAACTCTAACAAGCAAATAATCATATCCCACCAGGTAACAACACTACCATACTTGAAAGCCTCCTTAACTGGTTGTCATCCTCCCTTCCACATGAAACCATTCTCTTAGGGGACTTTAATGTTGATTGGGCAGACTGTTCCAGTCAGAACCCCTCCACCTACATCAACCTGCATGGTTTTACTCAAATTATAACAGCCCCCACAAGAACTGATAAAACCTCCAAATGCCAGTCCATCTTAGACTGGAATCTAATATCTGACCCTACCCTAGCTCAAGAATCTGGCTGTCTTCCTGACAGCCTGAGTGACCACCAAGCTACCTACTTAATTAGGAACCGAGCCCACCAGAACAAACAACCCATCCTCAGAGTAGTACGTAACAAGAAGACCTTTAAAGCCAACAAACTAATCAATTCACTAAAGAGCTGTAACTGGACCTCCCTTAAAAACTACCTCTTGATGAAGCTGTGCAATACTTCAACTCAACCTTCCTACAAATCCTTGACAGACATGCACCCTTCAGAACCATTAGAATCAAAACTAACCATGCCCCTGGCTAACAAAATACTAGAATTAAAATGAAAAAATGAAAAAATGAGATAAAGCCTGGTTGCAATTTCACAAACAAATCTTGCACCCTGAAACAGACTTACCTTGAACTCTGCAATAAAGCTGAAAAATTGATAAAACTTGACCAAATCAACTACCATAAAATCATGCAAGAAAATATGCCCACAACCCTAAAAAATTCTGGGCCACAATAAATAGTTTACTCCACCCAGGAAAATCACCCACTCCTTCCTCGATATTACCAAACAACCATGACAACATTCCTACTCAGTTTAATAAATACTTTACAGAAACAGTCCAAGCTCTAGCCAACACACAAAACACAAATAGCAGCCCCATATCAGGAGACACCATGCAGTGTTTCCATACAAGTAATGATTCCTCCAGTTTCCCCTACATCCAGTCTCACCTAATACTATTGCCAAACTCCTAAAAAAACTCAAACCAACCACACTAGCAGCTGACAATCTACCAGCAGACTTACTACAGATTTTAGCAGAAGCCATAGCCTATCCCATCTCCATTCTCATAAATAGGTCAATCACTGAATGTAAAGTACCTGACGCATGGAAAATATCACATATTTTACCATTGCACAAACGGGGTAACTCCACTGAACTTACCAACTTCCGCCCCATTGCTATTCTCTCACCTTTATCAAAAATCTTAGAAAGAGTAGTGCATTCACAACTAATGCACTACCTCCTAAAACATAACCTATTATCCAAATCCCAACATGGCTTCAGACCCACCCATAGCACCACCACAGCATTACTTGCCTACACCAACATTGTCAATCAACATAGAAACAATGGATTATTCATATCCTCCATATTCCTAGACTTGCCCAAAGCCTTTGATATGGTTAATCACAGCATGCTCCTAGAAACCCTAGCTACCCTCAACATAAGTTCCCCTACCATATCATGGTTCAACAATTATTTATCAAATCGCCAACAAGGAGTCCTATGGCATGACCAATTATATCCCCTATTGCCAGTAGCCAAAGGTGTCCCTCAAGGATCCATTCTTGGCCCCCTACTAGTTTCACTATGCACTAACCACATTGCCTCATCCTCACCTTCTGCCTCAATAGTTCAATATGCAGATGACACTACTATTATATGCACTGCCCACACCCGTGATGAGCTAAGAACCATAACACAAAATAACTTCACCCTAACAGAAACATGATTCACTAACATCAAACTTATTCTTAACCCCAGTAAAAACAAGATCATCCTCTTTAGCTCAGGTAGATTATCTCCACCAAACAATGAATTTACCATAAAATCTAAAGATAATATACTAATCATCCCAACAACACTCACTAAACTTCTAGGTGTAGAGATTAACAATAACCTGAAATTTGACATATACATAGCCCAAACAATCAAGAAAGTTAACAAAAAGCTTGGACTCCTATATAGGAACATACAGTTCATCACTAAACACACCAAAGCCACTATTCACAGGTGAGGTACCAGTTCATTTTGTAGTTCATATGGATGCTGTATACTTTGGAAGTGCAGTTTCTACCTCTGTCTGTTGTGCCGGAATTTTGTATTCTTTTTGATATTGAGATGGGCCCTTTAGTTAATCACAGGCCTAAAGCAGATGCCATATGCCTCCCCCATCTTAACCAACTTTCGCCAAAATGAACTTACCAAAATGAATTCATGCTCTAACAGAATTACCAGCTTTGCCGCTGAAACCTCCTATAGAGCCCATCACTGTATAGCCCTCAAACAACTTAACTGGCTTGAGCTACCTCAACTTCTCCTTCTTAACCAACTCTTAAAAGCGCATAGACTCTACTACCTTCCTGACAAAACTCCAGCCCTTCAAAACCTAATCAACCACCATACAACCACCAGAACTTTAAGATCTACTTATCTAAACCATATAAGTGTCAAACATAAAAATGATGCTGGCAAATCACTCTTTGCCTGCTCTATTGCCAGATCCTGGAACTCACTCCCACGACACCTAACCTCTACCACCTCTCCTTCCCAAATTAAAAAACTTCTCAAAACCCACTACTTAAATAACTGGCTTTTTCCATGTAACTCTCCTGTTTAAACCACATTGCTTCACTACGGCTGGGATTCCACTCAAGAGCAAACAGTTGCTCCCCAATTTCTTTCTCTTTTTCTATTATTTTACCTAACTACTAATTCCCTAAGTGCCTACTGACTAATCAATCAATGTCTCTTTAATTCCTAAAGAATTCTTATTTGTATATTCAACACTGACAATTACCTACTACTACACACCTAGAATGTTAGAACCTACTAACATGCTCTAAAGTATGTAATTATGCATGATGTTTTTGTTTCTTTGTAATTATGTATGATGTTATTTCTCTTTGTATCTCACTTTTGTACTATATTGTATTGGAGCTTTTCTCCCCAGGCCTTGGCTGAAAATGGACCTGTGTCCAGCCGGACTTTCCTGGTAAACAAATGTAAAATAAAATAAAATAAATAAATAAATAAATAAATAAAATAAAATCCTCAAAAGCTAGTTACGAAAATAAAATTGTGAAATATTCCAAAGAAAACCACAAGGTGTTCTATAGTTATGTCAAGAATATAAATGGCAATGCTCAGATATGCTCTGAGCTACAACAGAATGGCATTAAATATACTGATCCCAAGGATATTGCCAATATCCTGACAGATCGATTTAGTGCCAACTTCACCCCCCTCTCACCCCCTAAAGGGCCCATCTCAATATCAAAAGATTGCCAAATTCCGGTAATCACGGCCACAGAGGTAGAAACCGCACTCTCCAAAGCTAAGAATACAGCATCCATGGGACCAGATGACATCCCGGGCTGTGTACTACATGAACTACAAAATGAACTGGTACCTCACTTAAGTGTCATGTTTAATTATAGCCTCACCTCAGTCTTCGTGCCCACTGAGTTACATACAGTACTAAAGTACAGTAATCCCACTTCACAAGGGGGGATCCACCTTGGATCCTGGGAACTACTGCCCCATCAGTCTGATGAGCCTAATCTGCAAGGGCATGGAACACATTATCATGGAACTTATAAACAAAGACATTGGCAACCTTCAAACACTGTACCCCACTCAGTTTGGGTTTGTGAAGGGCCGATCTTGTCTCCTGAAACTGATTGACTTCTTTGAATCAGTCTCCAGAGCTGTGGACGAGAGTAAGGTGGTCCACACAGCCTATCTGGACCTCACCAAGGCCTTTGACACCATCCCCCACTCTGGAATCATAGATAAACTTACTAAGCTGGGCATAAATCCCTATGTCACTCAATGGGTTGCCAACTGACTTACTGACAGAAACCAGACTGTAAAAGTAGCCTACTCCAAATCCAGCTCCAGACAAGTGACAAGTGGAGTATCTCATGGTTCAGTCCTGGGACTTCTCTTGTTTGGCATCTACTTCTCTGAAGTACAGGCCAACACTAAGGGACTCTGGCTAACAAAGTTTGCAGATGACTGCAAACTGGGAGACATTATTGAATCCGCAAATGATGTGGCTATTCTACAAAAGGGCCTTACAGAAACAGATGCCTGGTGCCAGAGCCATGGGCTCAAGCTTAATGCCAAGAAATGTATAGTTATCCCCTTTGGAAAAAAAACATGTATCTATGAATTACCACATAGGTGGCACTTCACTAAACATCGAAAATGTGATGAGAGACTTAGGGACACAGGTGGACAGTGGTCTCACCTTCGATAACCACATCGCCACAACAGTCAGGAAATCCTTCTATGTGGCACACCTCATCATTAAGAGCTTTTCATCCAGAAAAAAGGAGGTCATTGTCCCACTGTACTTACCCTCATTAGACCCATTATAGAGTATAACACCCCATTTGGTATGTACCTCACAAGACATCTGCAACAGCTGGAAAGGCCGCAGAAATACCTCACTAAAAGAATCACAGGCCTAAAGCAGATGCCATATGCTGACTGTCTAAAAAAACTCCAGTTATACTCTGTGGCATATCGTCTACTCAGAGGCGATCTCTGATTAACATACAAGGCCATGTCAAACCCTGAGCTGTTGGACATGCTCCACTTAAAGAAATCCCAATCCCTCAGAGCCACATGCTCCAGGGATCTAAACCTTGTCATCACAATGAACAAAACATGCTGGAGTGATAGGTTCCTGACACAGAGACTTCCCATACTTTGGAATAGACTGCCCATACATGTCAAGCAGAGCGCCTCCTTGGCCCTCTTCAAAAGGAACCTTGATGATTGGATGGGAGATAGGAAATTCACCCCGGGGATCATGTCAGTCACCCTGCTAGACAGGGGTCCAGGGAAGTAAATATTGTGGGAAGAAATATCCAGGGAATTCTTATGGCTAGGCTTGTATAGGCCCTAGGGCAAATAGCCATTTGAGTTAGAGGCCCTATTTATTCCCTTGTTGTCTGTCTCCTTCGTGTTTCCTGTATTTAGCTATAGATCAGTTTAGTTTAAGTAGTTAAATTTCTTGTTATATTGTGATCTTATCTTTATCATGTCCAAAGACCCAAAAGAGAGGGAACAAAAGCCTTCGGGCTTCAAAAAATGCCAGAAGTGTTCACAAAGAATGTCTATCACAGACGGTCATATCATATGTGTGTACTGCCTTGGAGCTATTCATTTACAAGAGGATTGTACGTGTTGTCATTCCTTCAGTGCCAGGGTTTTACAAGAAAGGAGAAACAAACTGATCCTTAAAGGGATCTTAAAGCCAACTTTTGAGGAAGCTATCCACAGCTCTTCTTCATCTTATTCTTCTCCTTTTTCTAAAAAGGACAAATCACAAAAGAGACAATCACCTGCAACATTGGCTCAGTCTGAGCCACCAGTCAAGTTACCAAAAATTTCTTAGATCACAACCTCCTCGGCTCCACAGTCCTCAGAGCTGTCGGAGGTTATACTAATTGACAAGCCTGGTTCTTTGACTCCGAAGTCTTCAGAGCTGCAAGATACCTCTTTTCGGAGCCGGTCCATGGATATTTCACCGGTTTCTCTGACACTGAGATCTCCCATTCTGCACAGGTCTCATTCTCCATCCCTATCCTCCAGGTCCACCAGGAGGTTATCTGACGTGGAACGGATGGTGCGCAGGCTCTTGAAGTCACTGACGCCAACTAAATTATTTTTGGCTCTGACCTATTTGGTTCCGGAGCCTACTGTACCAATCGTACCCACTGTTGTTCCTCCTCTGAGCCAAGCTGGACCTTCAGAGCTATAGTGCTTGGTACCACTTACTGTGGATCCGTCGATTCCAAGACCCCCTTCGGTGTTCACAGAGCCGACTTCTGCTCTGACACTCTCGGTGCCTTCTGGAAAGTCTGGGAGCCCAGGGTTCCTCTGTTGGCCCTGGGGGGAATTCTCAGCCCTGATCATCTTCGGTGCCAAGCCTGCCTCGGAGCATTCGCCCGGGTTAGCTTGGCTCCTACATCAGTCTTGGGTCCAGTCTCACTGATTCCGGTGCCTTCCTCTGTCTTCTCGGAGCCAAGGGAGTCTTCAGAGCCAGTGGAATCCACCTTTGAGCTGATGAGGAGTGTGCTGTCTACCCATACAGCTCCACATAAGGATACTATCACTCGTCCCCCTAAGGCATCAGCTACTGTCTCAGCACCACCCATTTCACAGGACAGCAGAGATCCAGAGCCTCAGGACCCCCCATTGGGTGAACTCCTCTACTCTGAGGCCTCCCCAGAATGTCCTTCTGAAGAGCCACTGTGAAAGATAACTTGCAAGAGGAAGCATGTAGACTCTCCAGATGAGTCTGTCACTTCAGACACTGACCTCGAGGAAACGGAAGGGTCCCCATGGTCATCCTCTGATAATATTGCATTTGCAGATATTCTAGAGATCCTTAAGCAGAGAGGCGGCTGGCAGGCCACCACCCCTTCTGATGAGGAGTCAGTGTATCTGAAGGCTTTTGGATCTCAACCTTCAGCCTCCTGGGTGTCTCCCCCTTTTGATGAGCTAATGGACCTGGTTTGTCGAAAGGCATGAGAGTCACCTGACACAATGGAACCAGTCCCTCGGAGGTCAAACAAATTCTTATCAGCTCCTTCGGGAAAGGGTTTCCTCACTAAGGGGGTACCCATAGATGCTATGATGGTGGCAGCAGCCACCAAGAAGGAACTTTCAGAGACATCCTCATCTGTTCATCCTCCAAATAAAGACTCTTGAACAATGGACAGATACGGGAAGCATGTCTTTTCGTCAGCGACATTTATACTCTGATCGCTGAACTACCTAACTCACTTTGCAAGACTACAAAGAGATCTCCTGAAAGAGCTAGGAGATACCCTACAAGGTACATTAGCTGCGGGGGTGAATGAGAAGGTTTCCTCCCAGCTATCCACCTTAAATTCAATCGTCAACTCCTCCATGAGGCTGATATCCTACGCAGCTGATGGGTCGAGCAGGGCAGTGCGTTTTGGAGTTTCCCTTAGGAGACACTCCTGGATGCACTTGTGCAATTTTGCGGAGCCCTTTAAGTCTACTTTTACTACTGCCCCTTTTGATGGTTCCTCACTCTTTGGACCCAAAGTAAAAAGACACTCTCACCCAATGTGAGTAGCAAGGAAAAACTCTCTCTGCCATTTGAGTATGTTTTTCCATACCTTCAGGACCTTATCTTAAAGGTCAGAAAGGTGGGAAATGTGGTTCAAAAGATCCCAGAGAGTTTTCCAGGATGCACGGGGTGATTCCTTCCCCATGGGCAGAGGGGGAGGTAACAATGGTAGATGCCACAACAGAGGCAGTGGAGGCCCGCAGAACCAGGGTGACCATGATTTCTTTCGCAGATGCTCTTATCAGCACTCCTGAAAGGAGGCCCGACTGCTCTACTCTAGAGGCAGTCAGGAGACATTTGTCTATGTACCCAGAAGCCTGACAAACTATCACAAGAGACAAGTGGATACTAAAAATAATGTCCAGAGGATATTCATTCCATTCTCCAATCCTGTTCCACAAACCAGAACAATCCCAGATGTTCCACCCAATCTAAGGGAGCAAGCAACTATAGAGATTCAAAAGTTGATGCACAAAAGAGTCATCCAAGAAGTCCTCACAGACCAAATAGGATTCAGAACTTATTCAAGATTATTTTTGGTGCCAAAAAGAACAGGGGACTGGAGACCCATATTAGATCTAAGCAAATTAAACAAATCTGTCAAGAAGTCAAAGTTCCGAATGGTGACGCTGAAGTCTATACTTCCCTTTTTAGGGAAGATGATTAGATGTGCTCAATAGACCTTCAAGATGCTTACTACCACATAAAAATGGACAGGACATTGAGAAGGTACTTACGCTTCTGGCTGGGAGCCAGTCATTATCAGTTCCGAGCTCTGTTCTTTGGTCTCACTACAGCCCCCAGAGTGTTCACCAAATGCATGGCAGCAGTCATAGATCACATGAGGCATCTAGGATTCTGAGTGTTTCCCCTGTCTAGATGACTGGCTCCTATCTGCCACCACCAAGCATCTACTCCAACAAGCCAGGTATCTAACTTTGGATGTTTGCACTCAGTTAGGCATTACAGTTAACTTTCAAAAATACGCCTTGTTGCCCTGTCAACATATTACCTTTATAGGTGTATATCTAGACACCACTTCTATGGTAGCACATCTTCCAACAGACAGAGTTGCAGCACTCAGACAGCAGATACTTTATCTTCTTCCCAAGACCAAAGTGAAAGCAAAGATAATTCTAAGATTATTAGGAGACAATGGCTTCCACAATAACCCTGGTTCCTCTTGCCAGAAGGCACATGAGGATCCTTCAATGTCTGTTGTTCTCCCAATTGTCACTTCAGGAGCTTCCTATGTCTCACCTGATCAGGATAACGGAATCATGCAAAAACTACTTAAGATGGTGGATACACTCCAGCCATGTGACCATAGGGAGACCCTTTGTTCCACAACAACCCATAGCTATGGTGACAATGGGCGCTTCCCAGATGGGGGGATATTATCTGGGGAGAACAGTCCAAGGTACATGGCAAGAACATGAGGCTCACTTGTATATAAATGTCTTAGAGATGAGATCAGTGATTCTTGCATTGCAAGCACTTCACGACTCTCTCCCTCTAGGGAAAATTGTGATACAGTCAGACAATATGTCTGTGGTTTGGTACACAAATAAGCAGGGGGGAACCCAGATCTTACCCCCTTTGTCACTAGGCCCTAAGAATTTGTCAATGGGCAGTTTCTTCCCAGCACTTTCTCATATCAACGCATATTCTGGGGAAGTCCAATGTGATAGCAGACAAGCTGAGCAGGGCAATTTTAATGCCTCACGAGTGGTCTCTCAATCAGAATGTAGCGAAAAGGATTTTCCAAACATGGGGTCTGCCTTGCTGCCATCTTTTTTCTACTCCCATGAATGCCAAGTGCAGCAACTACATTACTCTAACCCCCCTCTGGGGGAGACACCGAGAGATGCACTTGCTCACAATTGGCCCTCGGGACTTCTGTATGCCTTTCCTCTGTTTCTTCTCATACCCAGAGTCATTCAGAAAGCACAGTCCTTGGGAAGCAGGGTAATTCTCATTGCTCCTTACTGGCCTCATCAAGTTTGGTTCCCCTTCCTTTGACCTCATCTTCAGGAGAAGCCTTGGACTCTGGACCCAGTTTCAGACCTGCTGACACATAGGTCAGGTGCACTTCATCCTTCTCTCCATACCCTAAAATTGACAGCTTGGCTGCTACACTTCCCAATTTAGTCAGGCTTCAGAATTTCACTCCTACAGTTAAACATATCTTAATGTCATCTCATAAAGCTTCCTCTAGAAAACTGTATTGTAGCAAATGGAAAAGGTTTTCCCTCCGGGCTCAAAACAGGAACATTGAGTCCTTTTCTGCACCCATTCACTCTATTTTGAAATTTTTGGTGGAACTCTTCCAACAAGGTTCAGCTGCAGCAACCATCAGAGTACAATTTGCTGCAATCTCAAATTTCCACATTGGTGATTCTATCTCGAACTTAATGTCACACAGGTTGGTAGGAAGGGTGCGCACCGGCAGGGCCGGTATTAGAAAGAGACTATAACACTGATTTTAACATCAATTTTGACATTGGGTTTGGTATAGTTTTGAATGGTCATGAAGAATGTAAAGGCTTGTATGATGTAAATGAAGTGGGTACGAGTTACATATTGTCCACCAATGAGCAGGAAGTATTTAACATGGATATATTGTGTGATGATGCAATTATTGAAGAAACTTCTTCTGTTACTTTATTGCAAAACAAAATTGAGTGTGATGTTTACAGTTGTACTCGTAATGTGAGTTGTCCTTCACTCGAGGGTGAGGGTGGTACACACAATGATTATTTTACTTTTCTGGATGATTCCAGCCTTTTAGGTGTTTGCAGACTATATGAAGATGTCAACATAAATCAAGTAACGAATTCTGTTGATGGTTTAGGAGTTAATATGTTTACTAATTGTTTAGATGATGATGTAGTACCAATAATGAGACATGAAATTTTAAGGAAAAAAGGTTTTTGTATTTACAATTACACTGACCTGGTTATTAGTGACACGCATTTTGAATTATTACGAAAGGTATTAATTTTGTTCCGAATTATAGGTTGGATGTAGCCCAAGTTTTGATGAATTTAAAATTGTATATGAGAAAATTGAACTTAGAGTTATATTTTTCAACTGTCAAGCAAGCTACTGGTACAATTGGTGATTTAGTATTTCTTAGAAGAATGAGCACGTTTATCCCCCCCCTAATGCTGAAATCCTTGCACTAGAAAGGTTGGTTGAATATGAATTTAGGAGGATTTGTTCTGAGAAGGTTGGTATAAATGATAATTTATCTGAAAAGGAGAGGATGGTTTTAAAGGAATTTAGAACATCGAACCAATTTAGATGCATGATGCCAGACAAAGGTGGGGGTATGGTCATTATGAGTAAGCTTGACTATAGTGGTAAAATGTTGGAACTGTTAAGTGATGAGCACACTTATGGTAGGGTTTCAACAAATGAAGTGAATAGAGCTTATGTGAAAATTGATATGCATTTAACGGATGCATTATATCAGTGGGTTATCAATGAGGTCGAATTTGATTTTCTTACAGTGAGATTCCCTAAAATGCCTAGCATTTTTGGAATACCTAAAGTGCACAAGGGTACTGAACATTTACAGTTTAGACCCATTGTTTCAGCTAAAGGGTCTAAGACTGAACCTTTAGCAGCCTTTGTGGATTTTTACTGTAAAATAGCACTTAATGATGCTAAGCATATTATTAAGGACTCGTGGCACTGTTTAGAAAGGTTAAGAGATGTGCAAAAAATGAACAATGTTACATTTGGATTTTTGACAATCGACGTGATAAATCTTTTTTCAGTTATTCCACACGATGTAGGGCTTGTGATGATGTATAACAGTTTGTTGGAGAGTCCTAGTTTTATGAAGGACAGGGTGAATTTATGTAATGACCTTATGGAGATTATTTTGAAAAATAACTATGTGCAATTTGAAGGTGAAATTTTTCAACAATTGACTGGTGTAGCGATGGGGGCGAAGTGTGCCCCTATTTTCGCTAACCTAGTGTTGTTATCTTGGGAAAGGTCATTCATTTTTAGTTCAAGATTTATTAACAGCATTTTGTCATACAACAGGTTTTTGGATGATTTGTTAATACTCTGGAAGGGTGACGATGATAGTGTGGTGGAATTTGTTGATTATTTAAACAGCACCACTAGTTTTTTGAGGTTTACCTATACATGGAATAAAGAATTTGCTAATTACTTGGACATTACTATTTCTATGACTGAACAGGGTTTGATGAGTACTGTTTATAGAAAAACAAGTTATTCTAATTCATTGTTGCATTATACCAGTTGTCACCCATTTCATCAAAGGAAAGGAGTAATTAAGGGCCAGATGGTGCATTTATCAAGGCTCATTAGTGATGAGGAACTTTTTAAAGAAGAAATATTCAAGTTAATTGGAATGTTTTTGGAGCGAGGTTACCTCTTAGACCTGTTGATTAAGAGTAAAAAGGAAATATATAAGGGAAGGAAGGACAGGTATATTCCTATATTGAATGTCAAGACAAATGGTGACACTGTAGAAAATGTGGAGAATTCCATTGCTAGGAAGGTACATGGACCTACATTTGTGTTAAAATACAACGAGAAGGCAGTGGAGTTATGTAATAGTCTGAGAAACATATGGGACTATTTTTAAGCAGTGACACCAAAATGATCCTGGGTAAAGAACCGGTGATTGTGTTTGGTAGGGGACAGAATTTGAAAAATATTTTGGAAAAGAAGGTAATCTTTATAACAGGTCTCGAATGAGTAAATGTGGTGCTTGCAAAGGCTGTAGGTTTATAGCAGAAGGGGCATATTTATGTGTCACTGGATATAAACGCACGATTGCTTGTCCAGGACTATGTAACTGCAGCACTAGGTATTGTGTATATGTGGCTTCTTGTATGTCATGCGAGGCATTTTATGTCGGCATGACTACACGAAGATTGAAAGAAAGAATAAGTGAACATATTAGATCCATTAAGAGAAAGGATGTTCACAATGCCCTTTATTTGCATGTGCAAAAATGTCCTGCTTATAATAAATTTTTATTTTTTATTTTTTATTATTGACAGGGTGTATCCTAATGCCAGTGGTGACATCAATAATATGGTAGCACTTCTTGAGTTAGAATGGCAAATTAGGTTGAACGCTATGAGATACCCTGGCCTCAATGATAGTATTTCATTGAAACCCCTTTTGAAGTCTAGATATTATATTATTTAATATAATATTGGTGAATGTTTATTTAATTATTTAAATATTTAAACACATGTGCTTTTCTTATGTTTTTTTACATGTATTTTTATATGCGTTTTTTTCTTTTGTGATTGATATTTAATACTCCTGCAGTATTGTCTAGGAATTTAAACAATTAGCAATATTGAATATTAATCAAGTATATGTTTGAATATGCAGTTTGCAATTAGGTCAGTGTTGAAAGTTAACAGTGGTATTAGTGCAATCATTTAAATTTAACAAATGAATAAAGTATGTTTAATGTATACACATTTTTGAATGTGTTGTGTTTATATGTATTTAAGAATTTTAGTTTGATGGTTTTATAATTGCATATATATATTTCCATGTTTTTGTACTTACTTGCTCATTGGTTAGGTAGTAGGTTCATAATATTAGATATTTTGAGGTAGATTTTAATGTTTAAAAATGTTTTAATCATTCAATGTAACTATGTATAAATTATTTGTGTCTAATTAATTAATTGGTCTAATTACTAATTAAGTGGGTGGTGGGTATTTAAGTGATGATGTTGTAATTGTATACGACTCTGATGATGCCAGTGATTGGTGAAAGCACTTAGTCGTTGTTCATGTTGGAATAAATCTTTACTACAAACCAGCCTTCACGCTCTTGTGTCTCAACATAGTGGTCGGTGGCTATTTTGAATTGCTGGTTGACCCTATATTGGTTTTTTTCTGTGTTTTAACCATCAGAGTACAGTTTGCTGCAATGTCAAATTTCCACATTGGTGATTCTATCTCGAACTTAATGTCACACAGGTTGTGTAGAGCCTTCTTGAAAGGTGCCTCCTTATTAAGACCTCCCTTTAAGGAACCCCTTTCTCCTTGGGATTTAAATTTTGTTCTATCTCACCTGACGTTACCACCTTTTGAACCCTCATCATCTTCAGACCTCAAGTTCCTTTCCTGGAAGACCATTTTTCTGGTGGCTATAACATCTGCTAATAGAGTATCAGAAGTGCAAGCTCTATCTATTAAACCGCCATATTTGATATTTCATAACAATAGGGTATCCTTGCAAACTAATCCATCATTTTTACCCAAAGTCTCTTCTTCAACTAACATAAATCAATATTTTGAGCTTCCAGTGTTCTTTCCTAATCACAGCAACAAGGCAGAATACAAATTACATCAACTAGACGTGCACAGACAACTCGGATTCTATTTGCATAGGACCAAAGATTTTAGAAAATCTGACCAGTTATTCGTATCCTACTCTGACACAAAAAAGGGTAGCTCAGTTTCAAAAATTACTCTTTTCAACTGGCTCTCAAACTGCATTACATTCATCTATACCTCAAATAACAGAGATTTATCATTCAAGGTGAAGGCTCATTCCACTAGAGCAATGGCTACATCTTCTCCCTTTCAAGCTAGAATTCCTATGGATAATATTTGTGCAGCAGCTACTTGGACCACTCCTCATACATTTTTCACACATTACAAAGTGGATTTGTTCTCCAAGGACAGGGCCTCCTTTGGTTGCATGGTGCTTAAAGGTGTACTCTCATGAGCCACCCAGGGAAAAGGTGCTAGGGACGCTGTCCCACCGTTGCAAGAATGAAGGCGAGATAGGACAATATAACATAAAGAAGTTATGTACTCACCATAATGTTCCATGTTTGTTGTCCATCTCGCCATTCATTCTTATGAACCCTCCCTCCTGACCCCTTCCAAAGACTCCTTATGGACCTGGTGGATGTTTTTACTATCTTCAGGAGTTCTTTATTTCAGTTTGTTTCTCCTTGCATTGGGGATAGTATATATTGTGTGTGTATATATATATATATATATATATATATATATATATATATATATATATATATATATGGGTTCACTACATATGACCGAAAACCCACAATCCCGATGCCCAGAATACCGAGCCCATAAGACCAAACAGCTCATAAGCACGAAAGTACACATTACCGACACCCAGAATACCGCTAGCCCAAAATCTAGAAAACAGCAGTCCAACAACTGTAACGTGCAGTGATACAGACAAACCAACACCAAAACTAAATGCAACGTGCATAATCTCACCCGATCGTGCAACAGTACACAAACCGCTGATGTCCATGAGACAGAGGCCATTGCAATACCCACACCATCGTAGCAAAGGAAAACTCCTGTCCTCCAAACCAGGAATGTATTAGTTGCAAGTAAGTCCCTCCACAATGTACAAACACACTCTGATAATAACACGACATACTAACACATACTGGTACAATGGCACATTTCCAAATACATTGCAGATAGCTGTCATCACATCTTAAGCAGCCGTGCTATGCATCTAACGAAGTCCACAGTGGAATACTCATCTCTGTTATCCAGCAGTCATTGGAACTTCTATTGTCTATCCAGAACCCACCTACGTTTTGGAGAGGGCGGACATCCTGCAGCTAGATGCTCACGTAGGCCATCTACATGAGTCTGTTTCCTGGTTAGGCAAATCATGAGTACAGACAGATCAGTCACCCTATCCCCTAGAAGACATTTCAGTTGGCGATGCCACGCCTCCACAGAGTTCTGTGTGCATGGCAGAAATAGTCTGTTTAACTCTGAAATATTCCAAAATCTGACAGGGAATAGGGGTGGGAATCTAGTAATGGTTGCTGATCTTGTAGTAAACTTCCTAACATGGTCCAGGACATACCAGTCTGAGAAGTACTTAATTACTTCCCTACCCTCATCAGGGAAGGACTCCTTCAATGAATTGAATGTAGCTATTACCTCAGACTCCTCTAGACATGCTAGACCAACCAGTGATTTGACAGCCAACTAGAACTCATGGCTGCAGTTATACAATGACCCCAATCCCAACTGCTGCACTTTGCACCAGACATTCTGGCCAAAGTGAAATAAACAACCCATAGCTGTTACGTCAGTGAAGTTTAGCCTAACACTCTTGATAGCAGCTACCTCATAGTCACAAAGCACATACTGGAGTGAAAGTGTAAAGTTTTTGGATGCAAATAAATATAACACACAGTGCCATAACATGTTGTAAGCACGGAGAGACTTTTCTGACATCAACCCATATATGAGAGGGACACATTTACTGTATCCACAGCACTTAACAATCCCATGTATGCTATACAGTTGGTGGGCATACGGCGCCCTTGCAGAAGTACGTCCCATCCATCAACCATATTGTAGCTACACTCAAGTCATGCAGATTATTCACTGTACTAAATACAACAACATGTGTGCCTGAGCCTGGATCAGCAGCCTGTTTCACTATGAATTAACCTGTCTGTAAGGGGAAGCAGTTAAAGTCTAAAGTTTCTAAGGTTAAGTTAGGTATGTGTCCTACGGATTCATTCTTATACCTTACACTGCGTATTTGTTGCAACATGGTCTTCCTGTGTGGAAGACTGAGTACACATCCTAGGGAAGTGTATGCCAGAGCATCATCCGCTAGTATGAATGGTGTGTCCCTAGACATGGCAGCTTTCTCGTGGAGTGAACCGCAAATGCTGTAACGCTCTTCTTCTAACAGATCCCCCACATGATTGTGCGGCATGCATTTCTGCAGCCTCTCACCTTCTGATAAGGATTCAGTCACTGTTCTTCCCTGGCATGTGTTACTTCATTTCCACTTGCAACACCAGTGATGCTTACTACCATATTTCCTCTCTAGATGGTAGATGTAGCCATTGATTATCAGCACATCTTTACACTTCTGGGATCTCAGCCTTGAGTAGAGCTTGCCGACAGACCTGGGTGCATCATACTGTTGGTTGGCCATCCTTGCAATGTCAGCCATTGTACAACCTAGCAGAGGCTACACCCCCTTAAATATTGGCAATTCTGAATAAGGTATGCATCTATGGTGATAGTGATTGAATATCTGCTATTCTGGGTGGTTATGTGAGCTTATTCAGTATTCTGGGTGTCAATAATGTGTACTTTCGTGCTTATGGGCTGTTGGTCTTGTGGACTCGGTATTCTGGGCATTAGGACTGTGGGTTTTCGGTCATATGCAGTGAACCTATATATATATATATATATATATATATATATGTGTGTGTGTGTGTGTATAGTTTTTACAATTCATTTAGTAGTAGCAGCAAACAAGATCTGGGGAATTACACCACTGCATTATGGGATATCTACTTGCCACAAGCCAAGTTTGAGTCTTTCAGCTGTGTTTCGGCCAAGTTGGAGCCGAGAATTGGCTCTGAACCCATCATTGTAAGAATGAACTGCGAGATGGACAACCAGCATGGAATGTTATGGTGAGTACATAACTTCTTTTTTACAGTGGTGGCATATGTATTTTGTTGGCACACTCACCTCTCTCATTCACTTTCCCACATAGGACACACACACACACACACACACACACACACACACACACACACACACACACACACACACACACACACACACACACACACACACACACACACACACACTCTCGCTCTCTCTCTCTCTGGCTTACTGCTTACCTCTCCTTATGTTGATAGAACTTTCCTGATGCCTGTGTTTATTTTTTGCACCTGTTTTCACAAATGACAGATTCTTACACTTAGTCAATCATCGCAGACAGAGAGTCATTCTCCTAAATGTTCACGAAATGCATTGTGTTGCCAGACCTGTTGTTCTATTATTTTTTATGTGACTCCAAGACATATTTAAAAAATTCTCCCTGATGTCATCTAGAATTTCTCTGAGCTTTGCTGTGAAGCCTTCCCCCACACAAACACACACCCATCCCTCTCAAGTGTCTGCCTCTGATTTTCAGGGCACTCCTGCTGTTGCCTCTTGCAAATGCCATGTCCCTTATAATCACAGACTGTTCCAATGATTGAGTAATGCCAGACATTATTTTTCCATATTTCTTATTAAGAGAAAAAGTCTTGCTACACTAACTGATCTATTAGCTTAGCAGATAAAGATTGAGGCTTTCAGATTCAAGGTACAGGTTTTGAAACTTTCCCCTTCTTGCTTTCATTTTTTTTATTTTATAGGACTTATGTATCATTTTAGTAGTATGTGGTGGTGCAGATGTCTACCTCACCATGTGTAATATGTTGAGTATCAAAAGTGCCAAAGTACTGCAAGCAGACAATCCAAAAGGAAAAACCACTTTAATGACAAAACACAGCAGAGCTTTCGGACATAATCCTTCTTCAATACTACAAACTTATAAAATTTCTTTCATCTTATATGCAGGCCCAAAGTAGTCATGTGGTTAGCAGCCCAAAAATCACATGACCATAAGTATCACTCAATAAGGCAAAGTTAAAAACAACATGTGTCTGTGATAGCAATGATTCTATAGTACATAAATAATTTAAGGGGTATAATTTAAATTCAGCTTGCTAATATGATTAAGTTTTAATGAAACTATAAATTAAAATGCATTTTAAAATCAAAAGAATTAAAGTATTTATTTTATTGGTTATTTTAAGTCATGTGTTGAAGTTTTCAAGTTGTACTTAAATTGCTTTGCATTTTATGTGATTCATATGATGAAGTCTTTTGATAAGTGAAGACAAAACTGCTTACTATTATTATTTTAATTAAGTGTCTGTTAAGGTCGTTCTTTTTAGCCATACTGTTTTTTTTTTTTTTTTTTAGTATGGCTTGCTGTAAGATTGTGTTTTTTTTTCTTGTCTATGTTACTGCTGCTAGGAAGTTGATCGACAGGTGAGTGAGTTTGCACAAATTCAGGGGTTGTCGTGCAGCTGCCTTTTTCATTTCCATTTACACATTCTCACTTTATTTCTCATCTTTGCATTTCTACCTAACTACTAACTCAGTAACTCTTATTTTACGCGTTTATTTTATTAAACTAGTTTTTCACATTTCCTAAAATGTTGGTATGATCAGGTCTACTTTTCTTAAACTTTCTCTCCCCTTTTCTTTTCTTTTCATCATCTTATATCTGTCTGTCTCTTTAATGAATTGTGCAACACACTATACCCAAAATCACTGGGCCTATTTTTCAGCTAGGAAACATATGCAACTATAATTTCTATAGGACCTCATAGCCTTGTAAAGAATTCATGGTTAATAAAAGTAAAACTATTACTAGGCACATAATTATTCCTGAACATTTCTGATTGCTGCTGTTTTGTCTTTCTTCGCTTCAGGAAAAGAAAATTTATTAAATACCATCAAGGCTTTCTCCACAGTGACATGCAGAAATGTAACACCCTGTACCATTCAAGGATTTTAGCTATCCTGCTTGAGAAATAAACATAATTTCAGAGTTCAAAGCTTCCAGTTTATTGCTAGATTTCTATGCAGTGAAAGAATTAGTGGTGGTTGCAGTTGGACCATTTTTCCACTGACACTTATATATCCATACTTCCAAACACATAAGACATAGAAAGCAATTTTTCTTAACTTCTGCATATGAATTTCTCCACACTAACACTATGGCATCATGTTATGTCTACAGGTGTTTGTTAGAATGGTGTAACCATAACTTGGAAACACTAAGAATTTATGAATAATCTCAGTGGACTTTTTAGTGGCCTGGGCATTTAAAATTAATATTTATCATAAATAGAAAACTTTCCAGTGCAGTAGGGACTTTAATTAACCTGAACATTTAAAATTAAATATTTATCATACGGCAGAAAACTTTCAGTGCCGAGGTCATTAGCACTGACAGTTTTATTACCCCATATAAGTCCACATGACATTGCTTGGGTCATTCAAACCTGTATCACAGTTGCTTGAGTACAATAGCAGGAGTTGAAGATGCTGATATCACTGCAGCTGTAATAACATGAGATGACAATGCTTACATGTGCTTGTTTTATGAGCTGCCAGCCTTACAGCTCCTAGAGAATGAGATAGACAGACTTTGTACTGTTTGGTAGTCTTCACCTATTCTCCAAGGTGTGGTAACCTTGGGGTGAGAATAATAAAATAAAGCGGTGTTTATTTTAAACAATGTAGAATTTCTTCAACATCCATGTATTTAATATGACTACCAGGGATATAGATACTGTTGATGTAAATAGTTCTTGCTATCATTTTAGATCTAAGAGCTAATTTATATAAGCTTTTAGGAACAGAAAAAGAATATAATTTGACTTTTTATAGACTAATGAAAGCTTTATGTTCTAAGGTCTTCTAAAACTCTGCATTCAGTTTTCTGTTTTTCATTTCTGATAATATATCTTTCTTCTTTTTGCATTGTCTGTCATTTCTTGCAGTTCTAATAAGTATTTATATCATCGCTTTCTCTTCTTATAATACCAAGTTGAGACTTTGCCATGTAAATATGCTTTCATTGCTTCCCAGAAGATCACATCAGAAACGTCACCATTACTATTGAAGTCTAAGAACTGTTGTAATTCTGTTTGGATCCACTTTTATAAATCCATCAATGTTTATATAAACTAGCAGCCTGTTAAAAGAAGCCAAGTTTTATGCATTTATCATCACTGTATAAGAAACTACATTGCCACCTTTTCTAGTTTATAAATCAAATTAATTGAAATATATACCCTATCAGTTTTTGATTGTGTACCAGATCTATAAGAATAATGAGTTTAGAATGAAAAATTTGATTCAGAAAAGTTATTTACATCTAGAATCTTTCACAGATTGCACTATCAATTGGTAGCAATAATGAGCATTTGGTTACTCATTCGATTTTACATTCAGAGAGTGTGCCAGCAACCTTTATAACCCAGGATCAGCTTAATATTCAGTTTGCAATCCAACAAAGTGCTGATTAAGTTAAGTTTGTCTAATTTTTCAGTAATTCCAGCATGAAGAATAATATCAAAAGTCTTGGCCAGGTTAAGACAAGTGGTGTACACAGTCTGACCACTGTCCACAGCCTCTGTAATCTTTTCAAAGAAGCTTACTAGGCTCTGGATATTGCTGATCTCTGGCTGCATTTTATTTTGAATTGAAGCTTTTCATTTAAGGTTTGGTCACTTTTATTTTGTATCTTAGTCTTGTATTATATTTGTTTTGTTTTAAGTTTTCTGTTCTGTTGGAGTGTTAAGAGGAGAAAAGTTAGCAAAGAATTCCTTTGCAAAGAATGAATGACATCAGATAATTAGTGAGAGGAGCTCAGAAATACCATTCCTTTTTCAGTTACAAATATCATTATTTAGATGAAGTGTTTGGCCTGCTTGCTGAACTCTACCTAAATATTGCTGACCTCTGGCTGCATTTTATTTTCCCTCCTACTCACCAAATTGTTGTTGTGCTCTGAAACCTGGTGACTTTTGAGTTGCCCACCCATACTATAAATCTGATTTTGGGCACTTCCCCCAGTCCCATCTCATCAACTCATTCTACATAGTACAGAGAGATCATTTGGGAAGGCCCAGCCCCTTAGTTTTTCAACCTTGAGTTATCTTCTGTTTCCTTCCTTTCCACTTAACCATAAAAAATGCACTTTATTTAGCAGCTTTTCCTGTATTTGTGTTTCATCCTACTTTATTACTTTATTTTGTTTTTTTCTGCTTGTTCTTAAATGTGTTCAATTGCATTTATTATGCTGCATTTATCTCTGCTTGTTAGTAGCCTGATTAAATTGTAACTGTTGTAACTGTTATTTTAAGCCTCTTGGTTTTGGTTTGAGCACTTGGGCTTCAGGCCAGTTGTTTTACATTAAGAAGGTTTCTGGTCTACACTCTTGTGCAGAAGAGGTAGCTTACATCCTTCTAAGATGGGAATTGCTGGTTGAAGGCTTAGTGTGTCTGTTATTCTAAAAGTGTCCTAGTTCTGATTTAAGCACTTGAGCTTCAGGATAGTTATTTTACATTAAGAAGATTTGGGGTCTACACTGTTGTAGGAGGAGAGGGTAGCTTCTGCCCTTCTGAGCTTAGAATTGCTGGTTGAAGGCATATTGTGCCTGCTTATTTGAACTGTTTGTTTTTCTGAAATTGGTGCACTTTGTTTGCTGTAGCACAGACTAGATTCAGACCTGCTGAATCTAGTTCTATTTGTATAACTCTAGCACTAAACCAGGACATCTTTTGTTGGAGAGGGTTCCCCCGCACCCTAGTGCAGAAGTGGGTAGTTAGAACTCATCTAATTGAAAGTTGATGAAACAGGGTTCAGTTTTGAGCTTTAATTTGTTTAAATCCATTTTTTTTTATTTTCTGAAAATGTTCCACTTTGTTTGATGCAGAATAGACTAGATTCAGGCCTGCTGAATCTAGTTCTGTTTGTTTAACTTGAGCACTAAACCGGGCCATCTTTTGTCGAAGAGGGTTACTCTGCACCCCAGTGGCAGGAGTATGCAGTTAGAACTCATCTGATTGAAGGTTGCTGGAACAGGGCTCAGTTTTGAGCTTTTTTATTGGTTAATTTCTTTAAATCAGTTTGCTCTCATTTGCTACATAAGCAAATCCAAGCCACCTTATGATCTCTGCAAAACGTAAGTGGAATGTTTCACTGTATATTTTACTTTTGAACTGCTTTTTATCATATCACTGCTTATTTAAACTGTTTTTTTTTTCTGAAACTATTGCACTTTGTTTGCTGTAGCATGGACTAGATTAAGTCCTGCCATTTCTAATTCTATTTCTATAACTTATGCACTAAACCAGGCCATCTTTTGTTTGTGGGGGGGTGTTCCTTCACCCTAGTGGCAGGAGTGTGCAGTAGAAACTCTATTGATTGAAGGTTGCTGGAACAGGGCTCAGTTTTCAGCTGTTTTATTGGTTAATTTGTTTAGATCAATTTGTGATCATTTGCAATATAGCACCGTGTTTGCGGATCATAGACTGCAGTGCAGTGGTAGGCACCACTGGTGGTTACGGATGCAAACACTTTTGCTTGGAAATTTTCCCTTAGTACTCTGCTGGTGCTCCATTGGTGAGTTTTCGTGATTGTCCCTCACTGACATGTGATACATTCAATGAAGCTCCTGAGGTGCCAACACAGATGATACCCACAAGCCCTTCATATTTTTTGTCCACTTCTCCTGTCCTTCACTTTACTGGGTCCTTCCTATCCTCTCCCTGTTTGCTGACCACATGAACTTACCTAGCATTATGGAAGGACAATGTCCCATAGTTTCTCCAGCCAGTCTGGTCGACTTGGACATCCTGAGGCAATGTAGAATCATACCTCTCAACCTCTTAGAGCAAAAAATCTGGACAAAGCCATCAATAATGGATGGACAAAGGCCAAAAAATAGGGACACTTTTTAAATATTGCTCTTACAAACTTAGAAAATTGATAGAATTACAGGTTTTATTTTGGCATGAATTTTCTTTTTTCTCAAAAAATGTTTTATTCATGAATATAAGTTAATAACAAAGGGATAAAAAACATAAGCATGAATTTTGCATTATTAAATAAAAACAAATATTTCATTAAACAAATAAAAAACAGCAACATCAACTATTTACAAGGTGTCTACACAAATAAGAATGATAGTTATAATCATCTTGTGGCATGAATTTTCTGAAGGGTATGAAGTTTAAACCTCAAATGTCTGCCATTATTTTCTGATTTTAACCCTCAATGATTTGCCAGAAAACCACAATTTTATGAGAAACACACCAAAAATATGAGGCAAAAATCTGGACATTCTGCGGAAATCTGTACAGTTGAGAAGGATGGTAGCAACTGCCTCATGTACACTGACAACCCACTTCTTCTAGTCCACACAAATTCATTTTGTGAGAGATGTATCTATATCAAGAGAACCCAGGCTCTCTCACTCACCAGTTAGTTCATCTAATACTAAGCATGTCGTCAGCATGCACACCTCACCTCCTGCATCTGCCAAATGAACAACATAAAAACCTACATATGTGGAGGACCTTACAAGAATCCTACCTAAACATTAGAGACCTCCCAAACACAAAAACAAGCATGCTTCACATAATACATCCTCTGCAGAACATAGTACACATAATATATCACACACCAGTGTCTCACTCTAAAGCATAACACTGATAGCCTAGTACCAACCTATGAACCTATGAACCTAGGATGATACCTCAGTACAAACAAAAAATGATTAACTTCAACAATTGGCTTAGTTTCTGGTGTCATTCAAAGGGGATGCAGTATCTGTCAGTCTGGGATGACATGGTCAACAAACCTCGATGCTTTGCCAGAGATGGTCTTCATCTGTCACCCCTGGGATTTCGGTTACTGGCTATGGCTCTTGCTATCCCCATAGTGCCTTTTTTAGGCAATTTCACAAGAACAAAATTCCCGATGTAAACATACCCTGTCAAAACAATCTCAGGGTAATGCTGCTAAATGCTAGGAGTCTAAACCAGAAACTGGAATCAGTCCTTACCCTGGAAGATGGTGACATTTGTGCAGTCACTGAGGTCTGATGTAAGGCTGCAGAGAGCACCCCAGCTATACCAGGTTACATTTCCTTCCACACATTCAGACCACAAACTGAATGCATGAGAACTAAAGGAGGTGGTGTATCAATAATCATTAAAGATAAATACACCTCTGTAATGGTTAAACAGCACAATTCCCTTGAATTACTTCAGATGCAATTGACTGTAGCTAAGATCATTCTTCAGGTCAATGCCAGCTATAAGACCCCCTCCATGAATCAGGACACCCACTCAGCCTACTTGGGTCTAATATAAGCCAATCAAGATGCAACCAATCACCCTGGTTTTGGGTAACTTTAATTACCCATCAACAGACTGGGTAAATTATATGTGTTCTAACTTACTTGCCCAAAGGTTCCTCGACTTTAACTCCAATGCCCTAGGCCAGCTGGTTGATACACCCACAAGGGGCCCAAACACCCCAGACCTTGTGCTCACCAATACAGGGGACCACTGTACCACTCCCAGTGTGTGGCCATTCCTGGTGATATCTGACCACAAATCAGTCTCACTAGAAGTAATTATAACACAAGTCCCCCCTTAGCAACAACTAGACTAAAAAACTTCCACAGGGGTCAATTCTGGGACTCCTGCTGTTTGGAATCTACTTCTCCAAAATAGAGGCTAAAACTAAAGGACTGTGGCTGACAAAGTTTGCTGATGACTGTAAACTGGGAGTAGTCATTGAAACCCCTAGTGATGTCAACATCCTGCAAGGTCTTATGCAAATTATTGACTGGTGCTAAAGTCAAGGTCTTAAACTTAATGCAAAATATCCATTATCATCCCCTTCAGCAAGGGTGATGTTCCTGCCAACTACCACATCAATAGCAATGCTTTAAGCACACAGTCAGTGGTGAGAGATCTGGGTGCACAGGTTGACAGCAACCTTAACTTTGGTTACCATGTCTCCACAGTGGTAAGAAGGGCATTTTATATTGCTCTTCTCAGAAGTAAGGGAATTGCCTCCAGAAAAAAAAGAGGTTATACCCCCTATACTCTTCCCTCATCAGGCCAATAATAGATTACAATGCTCCTTTTGGCATGTTCCTTTCCAAATACCTGCAGCAATTGAAGAGACCACAAAGGCTCCTTACAAAGAAAATTCAGGGTCTTCAATATCTGTCTTATGTGGACAGACTGAAATCATTATCACTTTACTCTGTGTCATACAGACTACTCAGAAGTGATCTGTGCCTTGCATACAGAACAATCTCTGACCCAGCTTTAATGGAAATGCTGCACATTTGCAAGTCAAATGGGACACGGGCCACACGCTCAAAGGACCTTAATCTGGTATGTGACAGCAACAGAACTTCCTGGAGAGACAGATTTGTCTAACAGAAGTTGCCCTACCTTTGGAACAAGCTTTCTATTCATGTTAAACAGTGCCCCTTATTGGCCCTATTTAAGCATAATTTGGACGATTGGATGGGTAACTGGAAATGTGCTGTGTGGGTTCCACCTGTGTTCCTGTTGGACAGGGGCAATAGGTGCTGATTTTAGTATACCAAAACAGAAGTAAATAGAACCTTGTCCACCATGGCTGGATGCAAATGCTTTATTTAAAATACCAAAATGTAAGTGCTTTCACAGTCTCTATGACTGCTTCCTCAGACAACTTTAAACAAATAAAGCAGATTCTTTATACAGTTAAAAATCAATTAACAAGTAATTGATAGCAATAAAGTGTCCCTTACACTTTGCTACTAAAAAAACATCTAATGCTTAATTTACAACCTTGTTTATTAAAAAACTTTAAAAAAAATTGTATTCACATTTATCTACACATTTTAAAGTGCTGTGCATATGTGTGTGTTAATGTCTGAGTACTCTAGCTTTTAAGAATGGCATCAGTGATACTGCTTCATTTATACCTGGTGGTGTATCTGCATTAAGTTTAATGATCCACCTCTGCTCAGCTGCTTCAGTCCTGTTTCTCACATCACCTCTTCTCATTCCTTCTCTGATAACTTCTAGAACAAAGAATTTGAAACAAGGTTGTAAATTAAGCATTAGATGCTTTTTAGTAGCAAAGTGTAAGTGTGCCAGCCAGTGTTTGGGTAACTGAAGTTGGGTCTATATTATCAAATCGAAACGTGAAATAACCGAACACCTAAACATCGACACATTAAGATCAAACTACCAAGACTATGAACGGCCACTTCAGTGAATTTTTTCCCAGGGGAAAAATCACTTGGCCGAACAAAACCCAAACAAACTGTCAAACCCTACAAAAGTGAGGCTTCACACTCCCTGATGTGGGGTGCTGTGGCCCACACACCACCCCTAACTAAATATACCAACTCTGAAGTTGCTCTACAGTGGAGAAAAGGGCAAGTTCCTGACTACGGCCAAGCAAATGTTTTGCCTGGGAAAACATTTGCTGAAGTGGCTGTTCATAGTTTTGGTAGTTTGATCTTAATGTGTTGATTTTTAGGTGTTCAGTTATCTCACATTTTGATTTGGTAATATAGACCCACTGAAGTTCCCTAGCAAGAAGACATTTGGGCTGATATTGAATGCCTCAATAGTGCTAAGATAATTTCCATGATCTTGCAACTAGCAATGAAGTAATAGTTGGATTTGTTAAGGGTTATCTGGATCTCCAGATGCTTGTTGTTAGGGTAATGTTTAATTTGACATGAGGTGATGGTGTTTCTAACAAATACAGATACCCTCACTGTAGCCCAAGGGTCTAAAGGCATGATAGGAGCTAAACCCTGATATAGAGGGAGTGCTGTCATTGTACTGTTGAGTGAATCTGAGCTTGAGTCTGTTATGTAGGAGTGTCCAGAAGGGAGACTCTGCCTAAAAAAATCACTATAGGAGCAGCAAAGGCTTTAGTCAGTATATGAAAGCCATGGTATTAGAGGTGCAAGGTATTCCTGGCAAAACAGGAATTCTTATCTTCCATCTCCTCCCAGAATGACACATACTGGACCCCTTTAGAAGGATACACATTATGTAACCAACTGTTAAATCCAGTTAGTTTGGTGTCTAAGCATCATTCTTGATGAAGGCAAGATACTACTCAAGCCTGTGTCTTTCTTGCCTATAACATATGCATAGTAAGTTCCATCATGTCTATCTGTATGTTCCTCTGGGTAAAGCACCTCAGGTCATGCACTCCCACATGGGCTGCCACTAGGCTGTAGTCATATATGTATCTGGCTTAAAGGTCCTTAGGACCCTTGTAACATCACAGATCCTAGCACTAGACAAGCAGCTTACAGTGTCTTTCTTCTGTTCCAGTCTAATGAGTGTGGAGTCTATATGCTTAAGTCTAAAGTCACCTATGATTAAAACATTTTCTGGTGTGGAAGCAAACTTAGTTGGCATTATTGGTTTAAGCCTTCTAACCTGATGATTGTTGAGTGAGCCGTGTGGAGTTGCAGTATGTGTGACAGGAGGAGTAGTAGTATCTGTTGTCATGTGTGCTGGAGGCTACCATATTTTATGTGCGTTCTTGGAAGTTTTGGAAAAATTTTCTTTATAGTCTCAGCCTAAGTTATGGGCCTATTAGTGTGCTGTGACTGATGTGGTGTTGTGCAGGTATGATGCTTACCAATAGTGGACTGATGTGAGAAGCTTACCTCTATGTTTCTTAAACATTTACATCTCTCACAGGTTCCATTATCAATTGGTAGCAACAATGAGCATTTGGTAAGCATATGGCAGTTGCAACGCTGCCTTGGAACACCTAACGCAATAAGACTGGCCACAGTTGGGGTGAGAGCAGACTGCTGATCCATGTTGCTGGAGAGTGGATGACTGGGGGCTTGTGTACTACTCAGGGGTTGGAGAGACACTACTGCAGTAGTTCTTAAAGAATTGTGGATGAAGTGGTAAAAAGAAAAGGTAAATACAATGTACACAACAAAATTTGTTATTTTGAAAATACAGAAACATTTGTTCACCGTGTCTCTCTCGCTCTACTTGTGTATCATACTGTAATAAAAGTTTAGTCATTTCATTCGTCATAGCGCCATCATTCTACTATAGACATCTGTTGGTTTTGAGTGCACTGTATTCTATTGCATAAAGGGAACATCTCAGTGTGACTTTCACAGTAAAATGTTCTGCTGCAAAGACAGGGTTTAACTCTGAATTATGTCTCTCAGATGTTTTTCATTCTTTGGTCTCTGTGCTCTTTTGACTATTACAGCTTCCCTCATTAGCCCCATTCATTCTACTTCTCTCCCTCCTTACCTGAAAATTATGGGAGAGGAAAGTAAGGGCCAAAAACTGTAGCCAGGATCTGATGGGGACTAAACCTTTATATACTTCCAGCTCCATCCCTAACAGACCTGAAGGTAGTACCAATGAAGTAGGAACAGCAAATACTGTGTGTAATGGTGTATGTGATTACAGACATGTACATACACACACACACACACACACACACACACACACACACACACACACACACACACACACACACACACACACACACACACACACACACACACAAACACACACACTGGATGCAAGCCACTTTTTATACAGTATTTGATAGACCAGAGCACCTAGTGACATTTGATCACCGATTGCACCTCACCACCATTAAGTGTAAGCAGCATACTAAGCAGAGGTTCCTCTCTCAATGCTGAATGACAGAGTAAACACCAGCTCCTTAGTGTCATTTATTCAGGCATCTTTTCCTGTTCTCAGGCTCACTATCCCAGCATTGGTTGTTAGGACCACAGTCCCTCTGTCAGGCCTCCATCTCTGTGCACCAGAAAGTTGATATCTCCAACAGATTCTTTGACAAGTTCCCCATAAAATGTCATTTTTAATTATCTTGTGCCCCTGCAACTGCCCCCTTTCACCCCCTCCTCCAAGTTATGGCTCTGAAATAAAGGTGCATTTTGATGGTCAATGCAAATGACTCCTTTATACATTATACTTTGAATGGCAATCTTTTGATCAACTAGTCTTCAAACAGCTAGAGTGCCAGTTCAGCATATCAGGGAGTGCTTCATTCCAGAGTGTTTCATCCTTTGGATGTGTTGCTAAACACAGGTCCCATCTGCCTAAATTGGTGTCAGCTGAGGAAGATATAAAACATTCCATAGCACTTTTCAAAAACAGTATGGGAATTTCCCCTTAGCCCTGGCCAAATACCATATCCCTCAGTTCTTACTTGAAAATAGGCCATAGCCCTATTGGAACAAAGCCAATAAAATAACGTACGTAAACAAATAAATGTTTTTCCTGTTACTGATATTCATTTTTAGCATTAGGTTCCTGACCCAGTGTTAGTCTCTCACTTTCCCAACACTGTATTTCAGACATGGACTTTCAAACAGAAATAGATCAGTCATTATCTTAAAGATCAGACAAGGGTCACCTGTAACTAACATATAAGAAACAGAAAATGATGACAATACTTGAAGCTTGTCTGAATAGTTCAAGTTTCCAACTCTTATTGAGACTTCCAAGATGGTTGCACATTCAGCAACAGCTTAGCTCTAGATCTCCCAGTGTGAAAACAGAAACTCTACAGAGAAGGCCAGTAAACTGATGTGTTTATGGGTAAATTTCAGTAACTGGCTAGTAAGTGTACAACCTGGATGCAGGGAAAAAAGAAATGCATAGCACCTGGAAAAAATAATCTACAAAAAGTGAGGAAGAAACACACTGACCGAGGAAAGTTCTGCAGCTGTTCAGCAAAAAGCAATGCAACCTCCAGACATGACGTCCGGTAACCTAAAGAAGATAATAAGACAACTGCACACAGACCTGTTTAAAATAAACAAAATACTGATGGAGTATCTCAACACAAACAAGAAAAGGCTGGTAAAAATGGAAGACGCTTTAAACAGATATTCAGATGAGGTGATAAAGCTAAAAAATTAGAGGTTGAAGTGAAGAAAAGGCAGGCTGAATATGAGACTGCTCAGGAAAAGAGGTTTCAAAAATAATAGAATTAGAGGACAGATCACATAGGAAAAAACTGATATTTTCAGCTATACCAGAGAAGCTGGAAGGAAGAGACAGCATTAATTTGATGAAAGCACAAATAAGCAACTGGATTAGTATTCCACAGCAGGAACTGTCAGTTGAAAGGCCACATCATGTGTATGTTCCAAAACTGGCTATGAAAAAGCACCCTAGACCTTTAATAGTAAGGATGCAATCATACCAGCAGAAGGAGATGATTCTGACAAAACTGTGGCAGAAGGACAAAATACTAAAAGTGGAAGACAGCAGAGTGTGGAGAATGTTACTCATTGTACACCAACAATTCATTCTACTATTCGGGGAATGCCAAGATGCAGGTGCAAGATTCAAATGGCTGTACCCAGCTGATTTCAAGGTAATCTTCCCTGGAGGAACAAAATCATTTTTGATGAAGTACATGTTAAGGAAGAAATACAAAAGTTTGTCCAACAAAAAGTGAGCTGTGAAACAGAAGGAGATTCTGCATTTTGTTCTTCTGGTAATAATGCCCACAGAGAGACTGTGCCTGTGAAATCTTTTTCACTGTTTCAATGGAAAATGTTGGAGAGAAGGAAGGGACCATGAGAGTTGGCTAGAAGAACAAGAGTACATTGAAAATGAAGCAGAGACAGGATTAGGGAGATGGAGATTAGATTACAATGCAATAATTATATTTATGAAATATGAAAGAATAAGAAAATCTGGAAGCATTGGACTTTTTCAGATTTGTTTTGAACTTGTGGGGAAATCTAAAGTATATGTCCTACCTCATGTCATAAATGTTTGGAAAATGCTTTGGGGAGGGGAAGAGAAAGTTAGCTGTAAGCAAATAACACATTTTTTCTTACTAGTACTATTTTTGTGGTGTATGGTTTTCTTTGCATGCTATAAAGTTTTCTCAGTTATTTTTAAGTGGAACGGGGATTGTAAATAGGTGCTGCTGTTCTTTTCTTTTCCTTTCTTTCTCCCTTCTCTGTTTTTATTGTTCAGTGTTAAGAAATGTAGGCACTGCAATGAAAAAAACCTGGTTAAAAGAGCATGACAAAAGAAAAATTAATGCATGTTTTCTCATTTTTACATGGGAGAATGACTGGATTAATGACCTTAGATTGATTTAGTAACAAGTTTTAAGAGAAAGCAAGTAAATGAAAACGAATACTGAATGCTATGAGGCTTTTTTCTAGCAAATGAATGTATGCTTAGTAGCAATTCTGTATCTGGCCTTCGTGTCTCCATGGAGACAATCTGATAATGAGAAATTGGCTGTCTAGTTCTCATGTCTCCATGGAGACAATCTGATAAAGAGAAATTGTTTAAAGTCTGGTGGAGAGTGATTTGCTGAGGGGAAAAAGAAGACAAACTGGCTAGGAGATAATATTCTCTGAAAGCATTCAGTGGTTTTCCCTTCTGGGAGAGCTATAAAGATAAGACAAAACCAGTTAGCACTTAGTAGAAACATAGGTTGCACTATGTGTTTTAGCATGGATAACAGTTCATTTAGGTTAACTTAAGTCTGTGAGTGTGGTTGTCAGTTTGGGACATTCATTCCTATTACTAGGGTAAAACTTCAATATTTGAACATGTACATAGTTTTGTGTGTTAATATTAAATGAATAGGTTTTAGGGATGTATTGCAGGTTTGTTTGTTTTCTGTTTGAGGGCTTCAATAAAACAAAACTTTTTTTAAGATGTGACATAGGCTCAAATAGATATGACAAGAAACAACTATACTGCAAACAAGCCAAACAAGGCAAAAACACACCAGGAAACCGGAGACAATGCTGGAAGCTGGAAGCAATAATTTAATATATCCAAATTAAAGTTGAGCGCTTTCTGCAGTGAAAAAAACTGCCTTCATCAGATGAAGGCAGTTTTTTTCACTGCAGAAAGTGCTCAACTTTAATTTGGATATATTAAATTATTGCTTCCAGCTTCCAGCATTGTCTCCGGTTTCCTGGTGTGTTTTTGCCTTGTTTGGCTTGTTTGCAGTTACTTGTTGGACACAAAGAAACAACTATATATAAGTTCAACCTGCCAGACTATGTATGCATGTAACACAAAAGTTGCAACCAGAAATTTAACAAAAAAGGTGTTATACATAAAATATGTGAATAATAACTTTTTAATACGATGATGCGTTCTGTAATGTCTTTAAATGTTAATGGTCTCAAAAATAAATACAGAAAAGAAAGAACAGTGAACTATATTAAAAATGTTGAGTGCAAATAGCTATGTTACAGGAGACACACTTGTAAAGAACTGAACATGTAAATTTGATAAAGAATGGTTTTCATGATGGTTATTCAGTGGAATATCTGGGACAAAGGAAAAGAAGAGCATTTATATTAATTGCAAGAGGAGCTCCAATAATGACAGAAGGTGATAAAAAAGATAATAATGGCAGATCTGTAGTGCTAACGGGCTAATGGCAAGGGAGGAGAATTACACTGGTGTTTATTTATATTCCACCTAAAACTGCTATAATGGAGATTAAGAAAATTCTGGGACAAATAATCAGTTTTCATCAAGGAATATTACTTATAGGTGGGGAATAGAATTTGATTTGCAGCAGTAAAGATGTGTCTGGGGGGCCCAGATGGGAAAGTATAACAAAGGAAGGTAGATGTTTGCAGACATTTTTGAAAATATTTGGCATGGAATAGGAGTTTGGACTGAATTTACGTATTATTCCCCAAGATATAAAATCTGGGCTAGGCTAGACAGAATTTACATTTCACAGGAACATGTCCATTTAGTTGAAGGTCTTGATCTGCACCAATCACTATTCAGATCATGCACCAATAATAACTAAAATAAAAATATGGGGTAGTGAAATAAAAATGAGACACTTTCCCAAATCTGTTGAAAAGAGAGGAATTTAAGAAATGGGTAGTGGAGATTGTTCAGGAGCTATTCAAGAGGACAGAAATTATTTCTGAAAATATAGATAGGGAGTGGGATAAAATTAAGCTGGAGTTTAAAAATAGGGTGGAAATAAAAGAAAGGGAGCAATGGTTAAGAAATAAGACTTATTTAGAGGGACTGACACATGTTAAAGTATTGTAGAATGGAGGAATCTTACAGAACAAGAAGAGGATCAACTGCAGAATGCTAAGCAGAAAATAAGGGATTACCTTGATAATATACATGGGTTTAGAAAGATTGCTGTTAAGCAACTTTTTTATACGAACACTACAGAACAAAAAGATTTAGCACAACGACTGAGGCAACAGAAAGTAGAAAGGGCTGTCTCCAAGCTTAGGGAGCCTATATCAAGGAAGATAACAAGAGATCCTGTTAAGGTGTTAGAAATATTTTGGAAATTCTATGAAAGTCTGTATAAAGATGAGTAATATGAGAATCAAGAAAAGATACAAATGGAAATGTTTATGGAAAATTTAAATATGCCATGGTAAGAGGTAGAAGAGGCTCAATTACTAACAGTTAGGATAAGAGGGGATGGAATAAAAATTGTGATGTTTAACAAATTTACAGGAAAGGTCCCAGGAATAGATGGTATTCCTGTGGAAGTTTGGAAGCTAGGAGGGAAAAACCGAAAGATCTGATAGGTTTTGTTTAACAGTATTTTAAGAGGAGGAGAAGCACCAACATCCTGGAAGAAAGCAGCTGTAGCTGTAATACCTAAAGAGGGTAAAGATCCATCAGATCCAGCTTCATATAGACCCATTTAAATACTTAACCATGATTACAGTGCTCATGTCTAGAATGGTTAAAATAATGGAAAAAGTAATGCCAAACTTGGTAGATATGGATCAATGTAGTTTTGAGGAGGCGAGGCAAACATTTGACAACATTAACAGAACATTGATGATCCAGAGGGAAGAAAATATCACTGTTATTCATGGGTCTTGACACAGAGAAAGCATTTGACAGAGTAAACTGAGACTTTATGAACAGGGCAGTGGAAGTATTTGTATTTCCTGAACAAAATATACGGTTGATTAGGAAGATGTGTGAGGAATCAGAGCCGAAAATTAAAGTGGGTGGGGTCCTCTCTGATAATTTCTGCTTGAGCAAAGGAACCAGGCAGGAGTGACTTATTTTCCCTTTATTTACATTATATTTAGAACCATTGGCAAAGAAAATAAGAGACTAAGAAATTCAAGGATATAAATGGTATGGTAGTCAAGAAAAGTTGTCTCTATTTGTAGATTATATTATTTTATACTTGACAAAACCAGAAAGAGACATTACAGTGCTGTTGAACATTTTGAGACAGTTTCAAATATTTTTGGGATACAAAATTAATGAATTTAAAAGAAATGCAATAGTGGTAAATAATGTACCCACATGTGAATTGGTTCTGCAATATCCATTTTTATAGGGACACGATAAAATGAAGTATTTAGGAGTATGGATTAAAAATTATTCTGGTATGGCAGCTAAGGATATTCGGGAACAGACTAAACAGAAGATAATACAAAACTGAGAAAATGGAAGCTTTGTTATATAGATATGAATAATAAGATACAAGCTGTTAAAATGTTTTTAGTCCCATTAGTCTTATACATAAGTCAGACATATTTTTTTTAATCAGAATAGGCAGTTTAGGATTATCTGATTTGAAGGGGTATTTCAGAGCTACACAGTTAAGGCTCCTATGCATAGCACAAGCAGAAAACTATAATTCAAAGTGGAATGGATGATGATGAAATGGGGGGAAGTTCAAGAAACAAGGAGAGACTGGGATTTTGGATGCAGACCTTTAAGGTGAATAGCAATAATCATACAGAATATTATATCTATATAGCAGCAGAAAGTATTCTATGAACTAAGCCAACATGGGAATGGAGAAAGGAGATTTTGCTGATAAGGATGGCTGTAATTAGGGATATAGACAATAGGCAAGAGAGGGCTAGAATTTATTGGAGAAAATTGGCAAAGGAACCAATGTATTGGGAGCAAACAATTTGAGAGGGAAAGATGATATAATTTATTTTTATTTAACATTTGTTTACTGCAAAAAAAATGTTTAAAAAATACTTATAATCAAGAAAGTTGCTTTTTCTGCTCTCTGCTGGCTTAAGTTCCCTAATGCCTGGGGAGTACTGAGCTGCTTGTTTGTCCTCAGAGGAGTGGTTAGAGACAGCAACTAGTAATTCGTTGGTGAGATCAGATCATAAACTAATCTCGCTGGAGGTCCTCATCCCGCCCCCACCTGAAATAAAAAAGACCACAGTGAAAAACTTCTCAAAAGCCAACTTCACACTTCTAAAAACTAGTGTGGTCTCCTTTAAGGCCCCTGAGCCAGTGGTAAACATTACTCAAACCGCTGAATCACTTACAAATGCCTTCTACCAGCACCTACAGGACTGCATGGATCAGGCAATCCCAAACAAAACTAAGACTCTTTGTACCAAAGGCAAGCGTCCAGTCTGGTGGACCCCAGCCATAAACAAGCTCTATAACAAAAGGAGGAAGCTACTACAAGATAGAGCAAAATCCTTGAAGGGTAAGACACCTTTGATCATTATAAGTAAAAAACTAAGAGTGCTCATAAAATCATCCAAGGCAAATTTTGAGAGAAAAATCGGCAAGGACTCAAAAAACAATCATAAGGCCTTCTTTAGCTATGTTAGAAACCTAGGAGGAAACTCCCAGATATGCTCAGAATTAGTTCAAAATGATGTGAAGATTACTGAACCTACACACATTGCCAACATACTGGCTGACAGGTTCAGTGCAAACTTCTCTCCCCCCCTCCCCCCCCAAAAGGAGAGCTATCTATACCAGAAGATTGTAGCCCCCCAAACATCTCCAATGCCCAGGTGAGAACTGCTCTCTCCAAGGCAAAAAACACAGCATCCATGGGACCGGATGGTGTCCCTGGCTGTGTGCTCCACGAACTCAATGAGGAATTAAACCCGCAGTTAGGACAGCTGTTTAATCTTAGCCTCACCTCAGGATACGTACCCAAGGAGTGGCGCACGGCAACTGTGGTCCCACTTCACAAGGGCGGTGCTTCCACCGACCCTGGAAATTACCGTCCCATTAGCTTGACAAGCCTTATCTGCAAAGCCATGGAGAGGATCATAATGGAACTCATAAATAAAGACATAGGGAACTTGCAGACTTTGGATCCATCCCAGTTTGGCTTTGTCAAAGGCAGATCATGCCTTTTAAACTTGGTTGACATTTTCAAAACAGTCACCAAGGCTATTGATGAGGGCAAGGCAGTCCATACAGCCTACCTCGACCTGGCAAAGGCCTTCGACACAATACCCCACTCAGGTATCATCGAAAAACTCATCAGCTTGAATGTAAACCCATACATCACAAGATGGGTTGCAAACTGGCTAAGTGATAGAACCCACAGGGTCAGAGTTGCTGGCGCCATGTCAGACTCAAAGCCTGTCACAAGTGGTGTCCCACAGGGCTCAGTCCTGGGACCACTCTTGTTCGGCATCTACTTTTCTGAAGTACAAGCAAACACAGGAGGGTTATGGCTGACAAAGTTTGCAGATGACTGAAAACTGGGCGCCATAGTCGAAAACACAACTGACACAGATATCCTTCAGAAAGGCCTCATAGAAACAGATAACTGGTGCCAGAGCCATGGCCTAAAGTTAAACGCCAAGAAATGCATAGTCATACCCTTCGGGAAAAACAAGATTACCCCTAGCTACCATATAGGTGGCAATCCACTAAGCACAGAAGAAGTCATCAGGGATCTGGGGACCCAGGTTGACAGTAACCTTTCGTTTGACACTCATGTTGCCAAAGTAGTTAGGAAAACCTTCTACATTGCCCACCTGATCATGAAGGGATTCACATCTAGATGTAGGGAGGTCATCGTCCCCCTGTACTCATCACTCATTAGACCTATGATTGAGTACAATGCCCCATTCAGAATGTATCTGACCGACACCTGCAGCAGCTGGAAAGGCCCCAAAAGTTCCTCACCAAAAGAATAAAGGGTCTCAAAAATATGTCTTATGCTGCCCGACTGAAAGAACTCCAGCTCTATTCAGTCGCATACCGCTTGCTCAGAGGTGACCTGTGCCTGACATATAAGGCCATGTCAAACCCAGATTTGATGAATATGCTTCACCTCAAAAAATCTAGATCCCTCAGAACCACAAGGGCGGGAGACTTAAACCTTGACACGGTTATTAATAGAACGTGCTGGAGGGACAGATTCATCACCCAGAGACTCCCTATGCTGTGGAACAGAATCCCGGTACATGTGAGGCAGAGCACCTCACTGGCCTTGTTTAAGAGGAATCTTGACCAATGGATGGGAGATCGCAGATATACCCCAGGGATTACTTCAGTGTCACTGCTTGACAGAGGCACAGCAAAATAATAGGCATAGTTTTTCTTCAAACTAAAGGGGTGGCGAAAGCCACATAACTATGGGCTAGGCTTATAAATGCCCTTGGGCAGATAGCCTAGTATGAACCTATGAACCTATGAACCTATGCAAAAGTCTGACTTGGAACAAACCAATTTTCAGCAGAGACTCAGGGAGAAATGCTCCAGATCCACATCTTTGTAATGCATAGAACTGGAAGACACCACGAATTTATTTGGACGACAGGTTAGAGATTGCATTCCAGATCAAGGATTGATATAAGAGTATAGGCATAGAGAAAGAAACAGGGTGGTCCTAAATGAAATGCCAGCACTAGTAGAGTTTTTTTAGTAGAATCTAGAAAAGAAGCTTCTATTAAAAAAGAATAATTAGTACAGTATATAAAATATTGCATGATAACTATAAGAATCAAGCAGAGGACGTTTGAAAGGATTGTGAGGAGAGAGTGGATAAGCAATTCACAATGAAACATTTCCCCTCCTCTTTGTAATACTTATTTGGTTCACCATTTAGCATCACATTATTTAAATGAATTAAAATTGGAAATGACAGCAGGCTTAAGAAGCCAAATCAACTAACAAAAGTAATCAAATTAGTCACGGCTGTCATCTATACTTTTTCCCAGGGATATATAAACACCTAAATTTGTTTTAATATCATGCATTTAGCACTTTAGGACGTACGAGGAAAAAAATTTATTTTAATTTAAGACTTGTACCCATGCACGAAAAATGTAGATTTTTAGTACTGCATATCAATTTTAAATTTTTGAGTTTTTAAATAACAACACTTGCTTTCAATGTTTTAAACACTTTTTATGAATGTTCACAACCAGAAAATTTGCTTGAAACAAATGTGGTTGTTAAAGTTAGCATGTGATTAATTAAGAAAGCTATATAAGCAGTTGCTTAGGACTGCACATTGTTTCTGACTTGATAAAGCCTGGAAGGATCCGGGCGAAAGCGCTTGTCTTTTAATCTTGGATTTCTGCAAGTTTGTTACGCCAATCTGGAATAAAGAAGTTTTTAACACTGACACTTGAATCATTGTCTCTGCTGGCGGATTTGGTATTTATTCTTGGTTTTTTGGCCTTTTACTGTGGTCTTCACTGTTCATATTAGTAGACATAATTTGGTACTGAGATCAATCATGAGTAACGAGACATATCCTTTAGAAATAGTTTACAACATATGCTTTTCTCACTTCAGTGGATACACATTGGTAAGAGTTAAAATTTTACTCTTCGATCAACCATATATTTCTAACGGTAGTGCAGTTTTCTTATGATATGATCATTTATTTTATAACCATAATTTAAGTCCATTCTAATATTTCCTAAATGTTACATTTATCCACACTGAAGGTTTGGTAATTACTAATAATCCAGGTTTGTAGTTTCTGTAGACCATTTTGGAGAGTGTTTGCATCTTTTATTGAATAATTATGTTATCTAGTTTGCAAACATTAGGATATATGGTTATCCAGAGCCCATCCCCCTTATTTCTGATAACTATAGTTCTTAAAGAATTAGGTCAATTACAGAGTCCTGTGGGGCACTACTAGGAAACCCAAATGGGACATTTGGGTAGTCCCCACCTCACTGAGTTTTTGCATCCTGTTGCTTAGCAGGTGTTTCACACATTTAAATTTGCAAGGATTGGCATTTAATGCTTTTAATTTCTCAATTATTTCCTTTTGTGAAATATTTTCTAAAGCTTTCACAATGTTGAGATAACCAGAATGCATTGGTCGTCATCCATTAATGTTCTTACCTCTTTAAAGAATTCTACAGGGTTCAAATGACAAGCTCTTTACTTAACTAACCCATAGTACTCCATATGTAATAGTTGAAGGCCCCTGTGTCATATGGGATAAGGTAACCCATACTACTCCATGTCTAATAAAGGAAGGTCCCAGTGTCATATGGCATAAGGTAACCCATACTTCTCTATGTCTAATAGTGGAAGGCCCCTGTGTCATATGGGATAAGGTAGCCCATATTACTCCATGTCTAACAGTGGAAGGCCCCTGTGTTATACGGGATAAGGTAACCCATACTACTCCATGTCTAACAAAGGAAGGCCCCAGTGTCATATGGGATAAGGTAACCCATACTACTCCATGTCTAACAAAGGAAGGCCCCAGTGTCATATGGCATAAGGTAACCCATACTTCTCTATGTCTAATAGTGGAAGGCCCCTGTGTTATATAGGATAAGGTAGCCCATATTACTCCATGTCTAATAGTGGAAGGCCCCTGTGTCATACGGAATAAGGTAACCCATACTACTCCATGTCTAACAGTGGAAAGCCCCTGTGTCATATGGGATAAGGTAGCCCATACTACTCCATGTCTAACAAAGGAAGGCCCCAGTGTCATATGGCATAAGGTAACCCATACTTCTCTATGTCTAATAGTGGAAGGCCCCTGTGTCATATGGGATAAGGTAGCCCATATTACTCCATGTCTAACAGTGGAAGGCCCCTGTGTCATACGGGATAAGGTAACCCATACTATTCCATGTCTAACAGTGGAAGGCCCCTGTGACATACTAGATAAGATCTATTGTAACTCTGTCCATGATTTTACACAGAATTCTCACCTGGTTGAGTGATATGAAATTGTTTGGTTCTGATGTGACCTCCCCCAGTTTGTAAGCTGGTACCAGTCAAGCACTTACCACTGGTCAAGGTCATCTCCACATAACATTTTGTTTAGCATGAATGATGGGGTTTTCCTCAATACTGTCTAAAAATCTGTACTTTTATAGACAGCAAAATGAGTTTAGCTCTTAATAGGATGACTTACTGATCTAGACATTTGCCGCTTAATACCCCTTATATGTGTATCTTTACTCCTGTGTAAATCATACAAACATATAAATGTTTTTTTCTGAGGGAAAACTATGATGTCTGATTTGGAGGTGCTGATTCTCATGCCATCCATGTCATACTCAGTTGTGGACCATTCCAATGCACTATGGAGATCACAGTCATTTATGGCCAAGAGGACACCAACATCTGTAAAATTAAACTTGATACAGTCTTGAAATCTTGTTTATGAAAATCAAGAACAGAAGTGGAGCTGAGCTACATCCTTGGTAGAGTACTTCGCCCACCTTGAATGTATTTGACTTAACACTGAGATTGTGCATACAACCCTCCATCCACAAATATGGTGAATTAGTAGCAAGCAGTAGTAGTCCTGAACTCTATACTGTTATAGCACCCCTCAGAAGGTATTTTAGTGAGCATACCATATGCCTTCTCCAGGCAACACAGCGATGAATTGCCATGACTCTTACAATATCTATCCAAGCATAAAAAAGTTGACCCACTCTTCTATAGCCAGGACAGAATCAGCTGGCATTTCATTAATCAGTGACTCACCTCACAGATTAAGTCATCTTTTAAGCACCTCAACATAGTCCTTCTGAGGGAGGTAAAATCTCCCTAAATGCAAAACATATGCTTCTGTCTTTCTTTTTGAAAAATTAGGATTACCAACTCAGTTTGGCAGTCTTAAGATGTTATTCTCTGTTTCTCATGTAATAGTATCCAGAGCATGCATCATGTCTTAATAAATCTCATGCAGTACCAATGTCTTGCTTTTGTGAATGTGCTTAATGCTCACAGAGATCACATCTGCAGAAATGAACACATTCCGCTAGTTATTGATTATGCAACCTCCTTCAATGAGGGCATGTGCACCAGTTTCAGAAGTCATGCAAGTGTTCTTGTACATGCTCCTCCTGATAATACTCCTAGTACTGTTTTTCTTTACCCTTTCTGAGAAGTCTGGGTAACTTATTTCATCTAGTTCAGTTGTTGTGTCTTTCGGCTTTTTCCCGGTTAGGGGTCGCCACAGCGGAACTCCGGTCCGCTAATGATTGGCAGTAGATTTTTATGTACCGAGTTGCCAGCTCTGATGCACAACCTTCAATGAAGATATGCCCATTCATGCATGTCTCCACACAGAAGACGCTCTAGCTGAGAATCAAACAGGACAACGTCTTACTGTGAGGCGACAACGCTACCGCAGCACCACCACCACAGCTATATTTCACCTAATTCAGTGGCTAGCTGAAAAACCTTAATAGCCAATAGTATATTTCACCTAATTCAGTGGCTAGCTGAAAAACCTTAATAGCCAATAGTATATTTCACCTAATTCAGTGGCTAGCTGAAAAACCTTAATAGCCAATAGTATATTTCACCTAATTCAGTGGCTAGCTGAAAAACCTTAATAGCCAATAGATACCATGGTGCCTGGGTAAAGGAAACTGACATAAAATGTGATGTGTGCACTTTGATTCTTTTTTTTAATTCATACTATAACACGTTTGTAAGATTTGTTTAATCTTTGTAAAATAGATAACAGAATACTGCACTGTGAAACTGCATTTATAAAATATATCAACAGTGGCAAGATGATTGGGTTTGTATTTGCTCTTTGGTGTACTATATAGAAAAAAAATGTGCTTGAAAACTGTACAGTAATTTTGTCATGAATTGCAGTTTTAAAGGAAAGAAATATTTGCTTGAGTGTAATTTCAAAGGGAAGTCATAAAACTGAATGAAAGACCATTTAAGTCCAGTATTGGGAAAGGAAATGATTAATTATGCAATCAGTTAATTGATATACATGAAATCTTGTTAACTTCCCCAGTAGCTCTTTCCCTGTGTGAGAAAGAACTGAATGAATTATCTCTAATTTCTATGGGAAGAAAAGATAAATTAAATATATATGTAGAGCTGAAATCTGTGCAGAGGGGAAGCTCTGTCTGGAATACTTTGGTGCCCACGTGTATGTAAGTGTGGCTCTAAATCTGCCTATCTAGCATTTCAGTAACTTAGCATAGTTAGGTCCACTATTCCTGAACATGATTTAGATAGGGTATTTGTTTAACTATAATTAGTTACAGGTTTCCTTTTAAGCATTATTTTTATGCATCAAATTACTGTTTTATATTTATTGTACAAATGTGTATACCTCTATATATTTCATTTGTATCAGCACTGTATTAACTATTTTACTGTCTAAGTAAAGTTTTTATTTTCTCATTTTAAGATCTTCTTCCTCATACTTATTTGTATATTATTTATTATCTGAAGAGAGGATGTTATTTAGCACTGTAGGCTGCCAAACTGCTGGCATCTACCTCTAACTGGCCAGATCACTCTGCATGTTACCATTTTATATTTACTATTATTTACTGTTGCTACAACTCAAATCAAGAGTGGCATAGGTAACTTGTGTGCTGGTCCACAGACATATCTACAATGGTGACAGCGTAAAATGACCAAGAAAAATGTTGTTGGGATTTGAATAATTCTACCACCCTTCCCTAGAAGTGTGTGTGTGTGTGTGTGTGTGTGTGTGTGTGTGTGTGTGTGTGTGTGTGTGTGTGTGTGTGTGTGTGTGTGTGAAAAAATAATTTCTTTGAAAGGCTGTTACCATGGTGGATAGGGGACATGGGAAGACAACTAACGTTCACAGAGAGAAAAAGAGAGACTTGTGAAACATAAGGGCCTGAGGTGCAAGGTGAAGGACTTAGCTTGGTAAGTGGTCAGTCTGTTTTCCTAATCTGCATGTGGATGTTGAAAGCTCATATCTAGAGAGTCAGTGCCTATTATTTGTCTATTCTTGAGGCCAGATTGTATTTGCTGAATTTGTCAGAGAATCAGATCTGTGTGCATCTTTACTACTTTAACCTGATGGGTGCCAGTGGGGTGACTTGGGGACCACCCCTCTTGTAGCCATCAGACTTATCTGTGGGCAGAGGAGTGGATACAAGCAGCATAGATGCTGCTCATTCTTTTTCTCATTATTTATCAATGACCTTTATTTAAATGTGCCACAAGCTACCTGCATCCAATATGCAGATGACTCGACTTTGATCTGCACTGCTAAAAATGTTTCCTCCCTCCAGTCCATCACCCAAACAGCTTTCCAAAACGTTGAAAAATGGTTTATGCAACACTGCCTCCTCCTTAACCCCCAAAAAACTAAGCTTCTTCTCTTTACTCCTACTAATAAATCTCCTACACCATTCTTCACTATCTCCTCAAATAATTCTACCTGTATTAACCCTGATAAAACCACTTGACTATTAGGTGTAACCATTGACAACCATCTCAACTTTGATGACCATATTAACACTACTATTAAAGCTGTTAATAAAAAAATTGGGACACTTTACAGAATTAAACCCTTCCTTACCCCAGCAGCCAGAAAAAACATTGCACAGACCCACCTGATCTCCACCCTTTTTTATGCCTCAGCTATATATACTACCTTATCTAAAAATAACATTACCAAACTCTCTACCTGTTATAATAGTATAGCCAGATTCATTACTGCTACTCCCCTCAGAACTCACCACTGTCTCAACCTCAAACAACTAAATTGGCTAGAGCTAAACAACCACCTACTCTACCAACAATTACTTGTCATTCATAAGACCCTTCACTTCCCTGATAATACTCCTAGCCTGGCAAAACTGATTTCTCCTTATAAAAATCTAGCCACACTTCACTCTGCAAATAAACTCCTAGTATCCTCAACTAAATCATACAATAAAGCTGGGGATGCGTTATTTTCAAATTCCATAGGTAAACACTGGAATCAACTCCCTCAAGAAATAACTAATCAAGACTCTACCTCTCTGTTCAAAAAACATATCAAAGAACATCTTAAAGCTCAATGGCTATGTCCTTGTACTAATCCCGACTGAAAGTATGTCTCCTCACATCTAATTTTTCTACCCATCCCCCTTCTGAGCTCCTAACTTACACTTTCTATTGTTGAGAGTTACATCTTAAAAGTATGCCTCCTAGTAGTCTAACTTCAGTATTATGTTTTTATTTTTAATTTGTTGAACTCATCTTATAAGTATTTAGATTTTATTTTGCAATTTCTCTTTTTTACCTTTTATATTTTTATTCAAAATAATTTTTTTTTTCTGATATATCATTGTTTGTTTTGCCTGTACTGGAGCTTTTCTCCCCGGGCCTCTACTGTAAACGGATATATATCCAGTTGGACTAGCCCGGTCAACAAATGTAAAATAAAATAAATAAATAAATAAATAAATAGATACTGCTCCTCAAATATACAGCCTTATTAGCAGTGGCAACATTCAAATCCTATCAGTGCTAGCTTGGTTGCCACAGATATATAGGCACACTAGAAGCTACAGTTCTATCCTGAAAAAGAGTAGCTTGCCATATACATATGCGAGGGGAGTAGGTACACCAAGTGGACAAGGTTTAGTATTTTAACGTAGACTGGTGGAGTGGTAACAGTACTGCAAACCTTTTGCCTAAATTTTCTGATGAAACAGTATGTATGTATGTCATAAGAAAAACTCAAATTTTCAAAACAGTCTGCTTCCACATTTTCAGCTGTAGTTAAAATCTCTGAGTCATGACTGACTGACAGGATAAGACTGCAGATGCAACTGGAAGAAATAAGGCTCTGTAGAGGATTTATAGACTCAGTCTTTGTGATAGGTTGTGGAGCTCATAAATCTAAAAGGATGGCAGATTCCACCTAATGCTCTTCTATATTGAGAAGAGTAAACTGAAGTGGGTAGATGATTTGGGTACCTAGTGAGGATGTCCTCTGGGTGGTTTCTTTGAGAGATGTATCATGTATGTCTCATTGGAAAGATGTCCTAGATCATTGCCAAAACATGTGGGAGATATATTGTATCTCTTCTTTTGACAGGGAATGCTTGAAGATCTCACACAATGCACTGGTCACTGCTGTTGGGTATAGTGAAAATGTATCTGACCTGATCAGATTACTACTACTGCAACCGTCTCAAGGGTGAGCAGTTTGACAAATAAATTAATGGATGGATGGATAAAAGTCTGGAAGGATATATTCAAGGTGCATAAGCATTGCTAGACTTACTGACACTGTGACCTTTTCCAAATTGTTAGATGATCTCTGTCCTTCTTATTGAGACACACTCTCTACCAGGATGATGTAATCTTATTTTTATAAAAGAGTTCTATGTCAATATGCATTGTTGCGACATTAGGGCCA